>NW_006203464.1:325890-336668 GCF_000334495.1 Tupaia belangeri chinensis | reverse complement strand
TCGAGTCCTGAATCTGGTGGCTTGCTTTCTCACTTCCTCTCTCTCTCACTCTCACCCTCTGTCTCTCTCTGGTCAAAATAAAAAAATCAATGAATGGATAAATAAAATAAAAACAAATAATTATAAATTAAAAAAAAAATAATAGTAATAACAAATGGAATTAAATAAATTAATTAATTAAAAAAATTAAAAAGACTAAAAAAAAAAAAAAAGAGAGAAGCAAGAGACATGGCAAGACCCCGAAGTTTTCTATGGCTCCAATTCCTTCAGAGCCATTTAAGACCTGCATCTTGCTCAAACTGTAGGTTCTGCTACATTTTTTTAAAAGAATGAATTATTTATTTACTTATTTATTTTCCAAATTTCGCCAGAGAGTGGGACAGAGAAAGTAAGAGAAAGAGAAAGTGAGAAAGCAAGCCTCCAGATCCAGGACTTGAACAATGGCCAATCACATGAGAGTCCAGTATCTTAACCATCACGCCACCTGCCGGCACCTCCCCCTTTTTTGTTGAGAGGGTTTTTGCTATAAGGTGCATGTACTTACAAGAAAGACAGAGCCACCTGCCGGCACCTCCCCCTTTTTTGTTGAGAGGGTTTTTGCTATAATCTGAGAAACCACTCCTGGAAATGGTCATGCTGCAATCCCTTCTCCTCCATTCTCCTCTTGAGAATTTGGGCACACACGCACCCGCACCCAGCATGAGTTTAAGCTGCCAGGACTCGAACCCTAGTGGACTACATGGGAGTCCAGTGATGTAACCATTACGCCATCTGGTGGCCCCTATTTTTCTTTTTTTTCACTCGGGAGAGAGAGCCCCAGGGATGTTCAGTTTCTGATTTCACTAATATCCTGCGAGTCTTTTATTATATACAGAGGGATATGCCCATCCCCTAACGTTCAGTTACCTAGACATGCACACACACACACACACACACCAGTCCCTCCCTTTTAATGAAGAAAGTCACTTTTCTTTTAGTTCTTCAAAATTCACTATCAGTTCTCCTTGGTGAGATTCCCAAACAACTTTACCAGGTAGGCGAGTGGGTAGTGGTGCTCCCTGGCAAAGGCACCCATCCCCTGTTTTCCTGGATTAATACTGGTTATTATCATCCAGGTGTTTTTCAGATAAGATCCAAACACCTTTCACAATGACTGATCTCTGCACCTCAGGTCTGGGCCTCACTGACCTTTCTGTCCCTGGTGCTGTTTGATCTGCCTCAGGGCCTTTGCGCTTGCTGTTCCTTTCGTCAGAAAAACTCTGAAGTGAGTTCCAGCTAAGTGACTAGCAAGATTAACTGGCACCGCACATCACTGCTGAAGAACACACCGACAGGGACCCACGAGACCTGAGCGGTCACTGCTAACTGGAAATAGAGAGATGCACCTGTCCCACAGAGAGACTGCCCAAGCGTCAGCTCTGATTATACCCAAATTCATTCATACCACTTAGATCTGTTCAGGTCATCACTTAGCACAATGGAACGGTATAGACACCAGTGAAGTAAGAGGGCAGAGTGGGTAGTTTTTTCATGCAACCTAGTATAAATGCTTTTGAGAAACTTGTGAATGATCAGTGTTTAAAAATTCTGTTAAGAGGATCAGCAGGTGGCATGGTGGTTAAAGCACTGAACTCCCACATGGTTGATCGCAGTTCGAGTCCCAGACACAGGAGCTTGAAACTCAGGCCAGGTGCATGTGTGTGTGTGCCGGAATTCCTGCGAGGAGACCACAGGAGGAGGGACTGCAATGTGGCCATCCCCCCCCGGAGGGGATTTCTTGATTTCTGTCTGTCTGTCTCTCTCTCTCTCTCCAGTGAGCGCATGTACCCTATAGCAAAAATCTCTCTCTTTAAAAAAATGCTGGTAATAAATGAAAAAAAAAAATTTAAATGGGAACACAGTAAAGATCTGAGAGTCTATACTCATTGTTTTACAAATATTCGAAGTTCCTGCTCCAAATTAAAGTAACTAAAACTGAACATCATGAATACCCAGAAACAAAAACAAAACCCTCCAAACCAAAAGGTGCCCCAAAGTCCAGACATATTAGAAGAAATACAACATTCAATCCAAATGGATAAAATGATCAATAACCCAAATGTGAAGTTCTCACAGATACATTTTATATAAACAGGCTTATAATAATTGTAAAATAAGTAAATGTACAAAGAGAGTGAAGAAGTAACAGCTTTGTTTTGTTTTTAAAAATAAGATAGCTAGGAGCCGTCAGGTGGCGTGCTGGTTAGGACGCTGGACTCTCACATGGCCGACAGTGGTTCAAGTCCCGAACCTGGCAGCTTCCTTTCTCATTCTCCTTTTCTCTCTCTCTGTCTCTCTCGGGCCAGATGAAAGAATAACAATAAATAAATAAAGTTCAATGAATTTAAAAAAAATAAGAACAGAGAAAGAAATAAAATGAAGATAATAAGATGAAGAACCAATTATTAGGTCATCAGAAAATTCATGATACATTTTTGCATAGAAAAACACCTCATGACTTTTATGACAACCCAAAACATGTGCTGGAAATAAAACACAGAGTCACTGAAGTTAAAAGAAAAACCTCCATAGACAGAAAACTGTAGACCAGATAGAAGCACAGAAAGAATTCACACATTGGAGGAGCTCTACGATTCACCCAGGACACATAACGGAGGTCAGAGAAATAAAGTAAGGCAACCCGCGGGGATGGATCCTCCCCGATCTGTGGTGGAGGGTGGCTCCCTCTGTTTTAATGCACGGTCAGTACATTATTTGTCCAATGACCATTGACAAGTGGCTTTACTCATTTTTTTAAATCTCCCAGAGGGGGTGTGTGCTTGCTGGAGAGAGACCTACAGAGAGAGAGAGAGACAGAGACAGAGAGGGAAAGTGAGAAAGCATTCCCCATGGAGGATGGGCACGCTGCAATCCTGTCTCCTCCACGGTCCCTCTTCTCTGGATTTTGGACACACACATACACACACATGCCCAGCATGTTTGTCAAGCCACTGTGTCCGAGATTTGAACCATGTGTTTGGCCATGTGGGATCCAGCCACCTTGATCATCACACCACTGGCTGGCCCAGTATCAGCAATTAAAAAGCCTCACGAGGTACATTATTTTAACGTCACATTGATACTCCACGTATGGACAAATGATGCACTGTCCTCTCCCATTCTTCATTTCTTTTACCTTAAAAACAAGCTGTGGGGGCTGGCAGGTGATAGGGTGGTTAAGGTGCTAGACTCCCACATGGCAGACTGTGGTTCGAGTCCTGGACCTGGCAGCTTGCTTTCTCATTTTCCCTCCCTCCATTTCTCTGGTGATCTCACATGTCCTAAAGCAAAATTAATAATAATGAATAAAATTAAAAATGAAGAAGAACAACAGAAGCTGCAATGTCTATTCCTTTGTTCCCCTATAGCAACTGCTGGGAAAAAAATTAAAAAAAGAAAGAAAGAAAATTCTTGCCAATTGATTGAAAACCACAATGTTGAGAAAGCCTAACCTTGGGTTATACTTGTAGGTGTTCATCAGATGTACAAAATTACCCTGCATTGACGTGAGAATGAACACAAAAGGAAGAAACCAGGAAAAAAAAAAAAGGAAGAAAAGCCAAAGAGAATAGGGAGCGGGAAACAACGTTTCTGGAACGTTCTCTGGAAGAGAGGGCATCGTCTCCCAAGCTGATGGCTGGGGTAAGACACTGAGCCGTAAATGGTGTCAACCCTGGAGTGCTCCTGGCCTCGATATTCCCAGAGCCAAGGAGAGAAGGAAATCCTTTTAAAAGGATGAAAAGAGAAACTCATTTTCCGCATTACCCAGCCTGGGTACTGTCACCACTGCTGAAGGACTCAGGGGAAACTTTTCCCGGGGTCTTAGGCTATCATTTCATTTCCTGCTCAGAGTGCCAAAATGTCTAGTGCATTTACCAGTTCCCAGATGGACGAGGGAATACCCCGTGGATCACTGTCCTCCTGGACATTCAAAGTGCCAGGGTAGTACAGATTTGAAGGTTAGGAACAAGATTCAAAACCTTCCCACATCCCTGCTTCGAGCCCTTAAAGACGCCCTCACTTGTCTGCCCACCCCAGGCCTCTGGAGCGAGCTCATTGGCCAAGTACCCAGCACTGAGAAGAACGAGCTTCTAAGAGGGCAATACTCCAATTGCTGGTTTGCTTGCTAGAAGAGAAGTCAGCAACCTGTGCCCATTTTTGTAAAAACAACTTGGTGGAAAACTGCCCCCTCATTAGTTAATATATTGTTCATGCTGTTTTCCAACTAGGTGGGCACAATTGAGTGATTACAACAGACAACATATGGCCCTGAAGGCCTAAAATACTTACTATCCAGCCCTTTCTCTTTTCTTGAAGAGGTTTTTGCTATAGGGCGCGTGCGCTCGCTAGAAACACAGAGAGACAGAGAGACAGAAAACGAGAAATCACCCCCCAGGGGGGATGGCCATGCCACAATCCCTTCTCCTCCATTCTCCTCTCGGGATCTTGGGCACACACGCACACACGCCCAGGGTGAGTTTAAGCCACCTGGTCCGGGATTTAAACCGCGGTCGACTACGTGGGAGTCCAGTGACATAGCCATTACGCCAACTGCTGGTCCCTAGTGGCGCCAACTTCTCCAGCGGGGTGAGCCTGCCCTCCTCCTGGTACCCGCGTGTCTCCAGGATTCCAGGATTTACCTTCACGGCCACGAGCATCTTGTCCTTGGTGGGGCTGAGGTTGTAGCACTCGGCCAGGAACACCTTCCCAAAGGCTCCCTCGCCCAGTTCTCGTTTCAACACGATGTCCCTCCTCTTTATGTGCTGGACATCTGGGGTGGGGGACAGAGAGGAGGACAGCAAAGTTAGTCACAGGGGTCTAAGAGGGAGAGCCCTGCTTCTCAGCCCACAGCAGGGAAGGCCAACCTCGAGCACCCCAACTTGGCATGAAAACTGGCATGGCTTGACAGTGTGAGCGTCTGATCTCAGCACTGCCCCTAACTAGCCCCTCACCTCCCAGACCCATGGCTTCCTCCACTAGAAAATGGAGTCAGCAGTGAAGGCACAGGATCCTGGCGTTCACCAGCTATTACTGGGGAAGATGGTAGAGGGCAACCCAGCCATCGTTCACGCTAGGCCCTGGGGGTTTTGATAGAGTGGGTTGAGGGGCGACTTTTCTAACAACTCCCAGCTGACATTAGGGTGTTATGGCTCCTACTTTAAATAGGGAGGTCGCCCGGGTGTGGTTGAGAATCGGGTTAAAATCCTGGCTCCATTCCCTTGCTAGTTTTTTGGAGTTTGGGAAACTGATTGAACCCCAGAACCTCAATTTCATCATCCGTAAAAAGGGATTAACACAAGTACCTCCGTCACTGAATGCTTGTAAAGATTAAATGAGATAATCTATAGAAAAAGATTGGCACAGTGCCGAAGACGAGCGAAAGACACTGTGTGTACACACACACACGCATACCACACACACATACACACACACACACGCACACACAGTCGCACTCTCTTTCTCTTGGGGTAATGCAATTGTTGTAAACGTTGCAAGTGTCACCAGCAAACTAAGTCCGTCTGCTTGTACTCACGGTCAACGGAGGGAGGCCAGAGGCTGGAGAAGCGAGTCTATTTCCGCAACCAGGTTTCGGGGAAGCCAGAGGCAGTGGTATTCCTTTTCTCTCCCCAGACCTTCATTCAGGGCACTCTCTGAACTCGCCTTCTGTGATCTCACGGAAGTTTTCTCGAAATACTTTAAGCTACCACTTAATAGTTTCTGTCACGAGCCAGAGAAGCCAGTGGGCAAGCTCCAACACCCTGTCTCGGAAAGCTCAGCAGGTGCTCCGGATTCACAGGTGCAGGAGGCAAGCTCGTGCCAGTCAGGCCTCAGGCCAGTCAGAATCTATCGCCCTCCCCGGAGCGATTATCCTGACTTCTCACCTGGCCATTCCTCAAACAGACCTCCCCACGACCCAGCGCTTGACCAGGCTGATCTCATTAGAGGCCTTTCTTCATTTCAAGATGGCTGCCGTCCTGCTAAATCCCAAGCCCGCTTGTTTTCCTAGCTCAGTGCCTGGTTTGTGATAGAAACTACTAAGTGGTAGCTTAAATTATTTTAGAGGAAACCTCTACTTGACCAGTTCCTCCCCTCTGGAAAAGACCAAGGAGATCACAAAAGGCCAGTTTGGAGACCGCCCAGAATGAAGGTCTGAGAGGAGAGGAGCACCCCGCCTCTGCTATTTCACCAACCTAATTAGACTCTGCGTTGGGGGGAAAGCAGAGCTGTGACCTGAGCCCTCCCACCTATTTGGAAAGAATGCTAGGAGGGGGTTGCGCAAGCAAGTAGGCTGGAGATGGAAGGCGCAAGCTCACTGACCTTTATGTTAATTGTTCAACAGGCAGAAGACCATTAAATACCTGTATTACCGTTACAAATAGCACCACAGGCCAAGGAGGAGGACTGTCTCCAATGACCTTGTCAAACATGGAAGTCAGATCCAGGACCAGGCAGAGTGTGAGTGAGGAGACATGGCAGGAAACAAGGCCATGACTTGAAGGCTTAGGTTAGGGTGTTTTTTGTTGTTGTTTTTCAAAGAATTATTTTATCTTTATTTTTTATTTTAACTTGACCATAGAAGAACAGAGTGAGAGAGAGAGAGAAAGTGAGTAAGTAAGTCGCCAGGTCCAGCACTTGAACTGGGGTCAACCATGTGGGAGTCCAGTGCCCTTAACTAGCATGCCACCTGCTGGCCCCTGGTTAGGGTTTTGGTTGATTCAGGGATTCATTTTAGAATAAACTACACAAATCTTTTTTCCTTTTTTCCCAATCAAAATTCTTGGTGTCCCAGATGGCCTGCCTGGCAAGGATTTGTGGGAGAGAAGCATTCACAAAGCATTTTCTCCCTCCGCGACAACCTACAGGCTAACAGCTGGTGGTGGCTGGTCCTCACAGGCCACAGGCTGTGATGGGCTGCTCCCCACTTCAAGGCTGCGCCTCAGACTTTACCAGGGATTCCAAATTGCTTCCCTTCTTCATACCCTCTGTCTCTATTTCCCAGCTCTAAGGACAAGGCTCTTTTTCTTAAGCCTTGAAAGGGAAGGCTGAAGAGTCTCCCACTGAGAGAAAATGGGAGGTCAGGACCTCTCTCTGAGGCCATCTGCTCATCACCGACTAATCATTCCCAAGTGACTAGTGATGACGCACAGGCTCCTGCCAGGTGAGCCGTCCTGACATGGCCTGGGAGTGGAGATGGGGCTGGTGATGGTAGTGGTGCCATGCCAAGCCCACACCTCTGAACATGCAGGGCTTGGTAAGGGATGGGCAGTCAGAGGAGCTCTTCCACACCTACCCCCTCTGAGAGCTTGTGCACCTCACGGGCCCTTGGTTCTCCGATGGTGCACCTGTAAAATGGGTCTGGCGGGGTAATACAAGTTCTACTTAACTATTACCTGGGCTATTGTAGGTAGAAGTCCATACTCTTCAAAAGCCTCTAAAATGCAGGTTGTGTTGTGGTATTTTTCAATATAGTGTTATTGTTTTACACAAAGGAAAAACAGGTGGTGGCTGAGATGGGCATAGAATTCAGAGCATAAAGACGTGGCAGAGTCGTAGGTCCCTGGGGAAGAACTCCCTTTGACGCTGAGACTCCATCTCAATCCCACCCTCCCTCCTACTTGAACATGTACCAGAATCTTCTAGAAAGTTTGTTAAAAACAGATTCCTAGGCTCATCTTCCATTGATCTAAATCCAGAAGGTCCAGGCTGAGGCATGTGAATGTGCTTTTCTGAGTTCCCAGGTGAGGCTGACAACTGCTGGTCCAGGAACCACACTTTTGAGAATCTCTGGAATAGGACTTCTTTGGCGGGTTAAGAATGAACCAGCCGATGAAAGGTGTTCACCTTTACAGCTTGGCCTCAGCAGGTACCATGCCCACAAACAGTTTAGTCATACCTCACCTCCAGAAGACCCGGAGGAGGTCAGCAGTCCTGGATGGGTTCCAGCTCCTCCTCCCCTCCTGAGCTGAGTCAACTATTGAGTCGTCAGGAAAGTCACGATGTATTTTTTTCTCTTTTTCTGTGCAAAAATGTGGCATGATCTTCCCAACAGCCCAATAGACTGAGTCAAGTCTCCTCCCAGAGCCCCAAGTACCCATCCATGCAATGGAGCTCACGCCTCTCTTTGCCTTTTTATGTTCTAGAAAGATCTATACAAAGGAAAAGCAGTATTATATAATTTCCTGGGTCCTTCAGTCCAACTCTAGACTGTGTGACCTCACTAGCTCGCAGTTAGAGTGAGGGCCAAGGAGCTTAATGAAGAGTTGAACTCTCGTTTAGCTGCTGTGCGTGGGTCACATCTTTCGTTTCTCCTCTCTGACCCTCGACAAGAAATCACAGGCTTTGGAATATTCCAACAACCCGAGTGGGCTCAGCGTACAGGGAGTGGTTTCTCAACCCTCCCTCAATATCCCGAGTCAGAGCCTGGCAGCAGCTGCAAGCCCCCAGCTGCTGAAAAGGGGGAGCTTTGACAGCTGTGGGTCTTGAACGTAGCAGGGGGCAGGTGACCACATGACTGGAAACCAGTCAGCTCTCTGCAAGCACATGAAAAAGGCCAAGCAGAAGCTTCCGATGGGCCAAAGTGTCTTCCCCAAATCTGCAAACAGATCTCTTTCGGGGATATGGAAATACGCAGTAGTTCAGAATCAAATAGCGTTGGCTCATTCCAGTCATGTTCAAGGTGAAGGTAAATTTAAGATCCATTCCTGTGCTTAGCCATGGGTGGGCGTGAGCACTCAGAAGGGGCAGAAGAAGGATAAGCTATGAAAACAGACTCCAGTCCACAGACGCCATAAATACTCCCTCAAGAGAGGACTGGTTCCCAGCCATGAGGCTAGGAAGCCCCTCAAGGTAACCTGGGAGCTTTGGCAAAGACAAGCTGAATGTGGGCCAAACACATAAGCAAATCACTTCCATGTGGACAATCTCATGTACCAACGAGATGCTAGACTCCACAGGACCATCTGAACAGCCTTCCCTGAACCTCCCAACGAAGAGGCAGGGCACAGAGAATTAATATTCACTCCATCCTCCTGTCTTCAACAGTGGATTCTCATAACTACCCTAAATATATACCCCTTCAGGGTAACGGAAGGGGGTATGTGAGAAAAGGAAGTAGCAGCAAGCAACTTTCCAAACCTAGAGGTAAAAATTAGCCAAGAGGACCCATCCTTCTTCTTTTCTTCTTTGACATAGATTTTTGCTATCGGGTGCATGTGTTTACTGAAGAGACAGAGACAGAGAAAGAGAGAGAGAAAGTGAGAAATCACATGCCCCCCCCCCCTCAGGAGGGGATTGACCACACTGCAATCCCTTCTCCTCTAGGGATTTTGGGCACACATGCACACGCGCCCTGGCGTGATTTTCAAGGTGATGGGTCCAAGACTCGAACTGTGGTGAGCCATGTGGGAGTTGAGCACCTTAAGTACTATGCTACCTGCTGGCTTCTCCTTCTTCTTTTTATGACTCCCACACTTAAGTTCTTTCCTTTCCTTTTGCTCCCTTTAACCCTGTTTTCCTGGACTTGACGGCCATCAAAACGATCCGGTTTGCAGATGCTCGACCCCCACCTTCAGCTTCCCTCTTCTGTTCTTCCCTCCTGCTCCACGTTCTCTTGTCCAGCTCATCCAGAGACTGTATTACAACATTTTCTCAAAAGAAAGTGCCAGAGCTCCCCCCGCTCCTCCCCCGAAGGCCACTGGGAGCGGACAAAGCTCTGGGGAGGACGGTGTGGTTGGGGGCTGAGTGGGAAGAGCTGGCTCTGCTCAGGCCCAGGGGACTAGCAGGAGCGAGCCTTTCAGTTTCTGACGTCCACGCGTCTATGTGGGTCCCTGCTTGCACTTATTTTTAGCTCTCGCAGAGCTGCTCAGGGCTGCCTCTGGTGAAGCCATCTGACCTGCATGCCAAGAAGTGATGGATATTCTTAGGAGGGGAGGGCATCAATCTCCTTTTACTGCCTGGCTGGCTGGCCCAGCAGAGTCTGGGTCACAGGGCTCAGACGTCGGGACAGTGGAAGGAAAGGAGGAGGAGGAGGAGGAGGGGACACAGCCCAGGCCGTGGGAAGACCTTCCAGTCTCCAGCGATGAAGGGGCACTATGCAAGAGACGACAGAGCAGAAGAAACTGGGGAGGTTCTCTGGGAAATGAAAAGGGTTTTTGAAACGTTTTGGCCAGACTGTCCCTAACTCCTCTTTGCAACTGGGGTCCATCCGAGAAAGCCACCTGTGGACCTTCTCATTCCCCCAGGACAACGGGTTCATCTGACACAAACACACATCGAGAATTCAGTTCCAGCTCCAAGAATTTTCCTCTGTAGTGGGAACCAAGATAACTACTCCATGTGTGTGGGGTTCACTCCTGGGAGGTCCTCCAGGCCTGCAACAAACTTGACCTAGAGCACACCCTCACATCCAGCAGGGTCACTGCATAGCTCTGTCCAGGAGACCCAGAGCCCAGTGGGAGGTTGTGGTTAACCCTTGTCCCATCTCTGGCTGCCTGGGCTGCCTCCTCAGGGGCATGGAGGAGGTCACACACATCAGTCCCCATAGACTGATAGAGCTGGCCACAGAGGTGACAGCTGTCAATGTCACAACTCTGTTCTGGAAAAATGGGGTTAGGAGGATGCAAGTATATACTACCCAGCCTTGCTGACCAGGGATAAAGAGGGAACAACAACATCAATACCAAAAAATGCCACTGCTACAATAGTGAAAACTTGGGGGGGGGGAATGGGCTGGGCTGTAA
>NW_006203464.1:304274-325795 GCF_000334495.1 Tupaia belangeri chinensis | reverse complement strand
GCTCCAATGGTGAAACCTGGGGGGGGGGGGGGAATGGTCTGTGCTGGAATCCTGACCCTGCTGTGTCCTAATTATAAACCGTCCTCTCCCTGCCTCTAGTCCCTTAACCTACCCACAGAACGGGAACACAAATAGTGACTTGGCAGAACTGTTGTGAGGGCCAACTTAAAATCTGTATATTAGAGAGATCGTGTAAGCTCGCTGCCATTTAGCAGACACTGAACACACGTTTCCTTCTTCTTTTTTTTTAATGTGGAAAGTTGATCGAAGCTAAAATTTATTTGGTGTGGGACTAGCAGTTGGCATAATGGCTATGTTGCTGGACTCCCATGTAGTCAACCGTGGTTCGAGTCCCGGACCCAGTGGCTTAAAATTCACGCTGGGTGCATGTGCATGCGTGCCCAAGATCCTGAGAGGAGAATGGAGGAGAAGGGATTGCGGCGTGACCATCCCCCCTGGGGGGTGATTTCTCGCTTTCTGTCTCTCTGTCTCTGTCTGTCTTTCTGGCAAGTGCACATGCCCTGTAGCAAAAACATCTCCCCCCACCAAAAAAAAAAAATGTATTTGGTGCATACTTTGTTTAGTATCAGGGGCTTCCTTCTTTCTGTCTGTGAAATCTCTATTTTAATTCAGAGCTCAGTCAGCCTGTGAACAGCAACAAACAAAAGGGCTTGGGAAGAAAGTTGGAGAAGGATGGCGGTTTCCTCCTGAAATGAATGGCCTGAGGTTGCTCAGGGGCGAGCTCGCGCTGCCCAGGGTCGCCAGCAGTCTGCCGAAGCCTGCCACCACGATGCCCCACCTCCTCCTCCCTCGGAGGCCAAGACGGTCTGCGGTAGGACGTTGGTCAGACAACGGAATCAAGACATCAAAAGGCAGAGACAGCCAGCTCCTCAAGATTGCTATTGATCAGTAGAGTCAAACCAGATTTCCAGGGTCGGGAGAGAGAAATAATGATCCTCACACTGCTGTATGTCAAGCGGTCAACTCATTCCCCGCAAACGAGCTAGCTCCTTCAGATGACCTAGAGCGACTTAACAGAGATTCACTCGCCACCTCGGGACTTTAGCTAATTATCGTCCTGGGGGGCCATGAGGGCGGGCTTGACTGAGACGGTCCTTGCCTGAAGCCTGTGGCCTAAGAGGGTCAGAAACAGGCCCAAAGGGATACTTCTAACATCCTCCCCTCCCCTTCTCCCCTGGCCCATTTGAAAGAATTATTTATTTAATTTTATTTATTTTTATCATTACCATTTTAAAATAATTATTTATCTAATTGTATTTATATTATTTTTTTAATTTGACCAGAGAGAGACAGAAAAAGAGAGAGAGAGGGAAGTGAGAAAGCAAGCTGCCAAGTCCAGGACTTGAACTGCAGTCAACCATGTGGGAGTCCAATACCTTAACCATCTCGCCATCTGCCAGTCCCAATTATTATTATTTTTAAATTTGCTCTGGGATACACGTGCTTACCAGAGAGAGAGACAGAGAGAGAGAGAAAAAGTGAAGGTGAAAAGGCAAGTAACCAGATCCAGGACTCAAACCATGGTTGGCCATGTGGGAGTCCAGCGCCTTAACCATCATGCCACCTGCTGGTCTCTCCCTGGCCCATGTTAATACCCATTTCCTAAGTGCTTCCCAGCCCCATCATGGAGACCTTTCCAACCCTTCCCCTCATTGATTCCATTTCACTTTGTGCTCCTCTCTTCGAGACTCTGGCTATCCCATCGTGCCTTGATTCATAGTAAAATTAACTGTTTCCGATTGGGCACTTACCCCAAACAGGTACCAGGCTCAAAGTTCAACACGCACCATCTCATTCATCTCTGCAGCCCTCTTCAACACCTCGTGTTGCCCTCCAGGGCTACAGGTGAGGAAGGTGAGGCTCAAGGGGATTGGACAGTTTGCCCAACACCCCGTAACTATTCGAGGTGGCCCACTGGATCTAAAGTCCAGTAGTCAGAGATTGGGCCTACTGTCATCTTCCAGCCATGGCAGCCCCTTTGCCTCTGTCCCTCTCCTCCAGAGAGAAGCTCTGTTTTCTTTCATTCCCTTTTTTTTTTTGTGGGAGGGGGGAAATTTTTGACATAGGGCACATATAGGGCGTGTGTGCTTGCCAGGGAGACAGAGACAGAAAGAGAGAAATCACCCCCTGGGGGCATAGTCACGCTACAAACTCTTCTCCTCCATTCTTCTCCTGGGATTTTGGGCACGCACCCGCATGCGCCCAGCATGAGTTTGAAGCTACCAAGTTCAGGACTCGAACCACGGTCAGCCATGTGGGAGTCCAGCGATGTAATGGGCGCTACGCCCCCTCCTAGCCCTAGAGAAGCTCTGCTCTCTGAATTGGCATCACCGCATGGTGGAAACCAGTCTGATCTGTAAAAACAGAGAGAGCCGCTGAGCCATGGAGCTCGTTCTCGCTGTCCTTG
Organism: Tupaia belangeri chinensis; assembly: GCF_000334495.1. Classification (NCBI taxonomy): domain Eukaryota; kingdom Metazoa; phylum Chordata; class Mammalia; order Scandentia; family Tupaiidae; genus Tupaia; species Tupaia belangeri. Next base: position 323,367 of record NW_006203464.1, on the reverse strand, counting down.
GTTGCTACCATATGACTCAACAGGAGCGGCCCGAATGTCTTTTGGAGATGAGGATGGACCAGAAGCGGAAATCCCAGAGTCCTCATCCCCTTAGAAGAACCAGGGTCTCCACAGCTTCAGGGGCTCTCCCGTTACAAGGTGGGTCCTGAAGGCCACGTGTGCAGGAAGGAGGAGGGAGATTCTTGGCGAGAGGTGGGGGAAGAGAGAACAGGGAGAAGAAGGGCAGATCTCTGAGAAGCGTGTGTTTTCTTTGCACTAACCAGACCCTAGGGTCTCAGGCTGCCAAAAAGGCTCAGAAGAAAACATTAATTCAATACCACACATTTAATTACACATGAAATGGAATGTCTTTAAATGGAAAAGAATAACATTCCCGGAACTCCAACTGTTGGTTTTTGAAGCGGCAGGGGGGAGGAAGGGGGCCAGCTCTGAATCTCTGAGGGGGAAGGCCATGACCCGGAGGACAGGATCCCTGCCTAAGCTAGTGTGGGAGTTTCTGCCTGCCATCCCAGACCTATCCCCACCCTTCTCCGGCCCCATCCTGTGCCTTGTCACCTGCTTGTGACTGGCAGGACAAATGGGGCATTTCCCTGCAGTATTGCATAAGAGGGTGGTCTGTGAGCATGGTCCCGGGCTACCTACAGACCCTCTGTGTGGTCTGCAGCCAGCCCAGCCCAGTCAGTTCTCCACCAAGACAGATGAGCGCGGCGTGGCTAAATATCTGCTCTCGCAAAGCAAACCCTGGATGATGTACAGACGAGCAAAAAAAAAGCACCTTCTGGGTTCATGTCAAGAAGATTTTTTTTTTTTTTTGAGAGAGAGATTTTTGCTATAGGGTGCATGTGCTTGCTAGAGAGACAGAGAAAGACAGAGATAAAGAGAGCAAGAACTCACCCCCCACCCCCACCTAGGGGATGACCATGCCGCAGTCTTCTTCTACATTCTTTTTCTTTTTGAGAGGCTTTCGCTATAGGGCATGTGCACTCGCCAGAAAGATAGAGACAGACAGACGGAAACCAAGAAATCACCCCCCAGGGGGGCTGGCCATGCCGCAATCCCTTCTCCTCCAGTCTCCTCTCGGGATCACGCGCGTGCACCCAGTGGAGGTCTAAGCCACCGGGTCCGGGACAAGAACCACAGTCTACTACATGGGAGTCCAGCGACATAGCCATTACGCTAACTGCTGGTCCCCCTTCTTGTACATTCTCCTCTCGGGATTCTGGGCACGCATGCACACATGCACAGTGTGAATTTCAAGCCTGAGACTTGAACTGAGGTTGAACATGTGGGAATCCAGCACCTTAACCACTACACCATCTGCTGGACCCCAAGAAGATTTCTAAGAGAACACATTTTGAAGACTAGAGAGCCAAACAAAAGGCTCTAGATATTTTTTTCCTGGGAGGTCTAGAATTTAAATTACCAAACGGGGGGTCACAATGGCCTGGAAAGGATTCCAGGTGGAATAAACACCAGCGGTCCCTGTGGTTGGTGCTGCCCTGCTATGAAGCTGGGTCAAGACTGTGGCTCTCAGAACCCCAATCTTCCTGCCGAACAGCCCACAGCCTAGCCCAAGGTCTCCCCTCAGCTGGATCGGTGCTTCCCTCCCTCATTATTTTCAGACGTGGACATCATTGCAAAGAGGCTGTAGAGGGCGAGGTGAGCTGGAACAAGCCAAAGAGGCACTTGACTTCATAGACTGGGCGCGAAATAGCTGATAACGAGTGAATGCATTGAAACTCCTTTTGGGGCGCTGCTAGAGACAGGAGCAGGGAGAACCCTACCAAGAGGGAGGAAGAAGGGAAGCTGGGGAAACAGTGTAAAGAAAGAAAAGGTAAGTGAGAATAGGAAAGCACCCAGGAAGTCCCAAAGAGCAGACTTATTTATGTCTTGGCTTCAAGACTAACAGAGGAACCAGGGTCGTATTGAACCAGGAGGGCCGTGGACCCACATCCTCAGCCCCAGTCTCGGGCACCTCAGGTTCCTCAACAGTGCCCCTGCGGTCTATCTGATGGAGCTCAGCACACACCAGGTTCCCCTCTAGGTAGTGGGGTAGGACACTGAGACACCGTGTTCCCACCAAGATAAATAAATAAGACACCCGCTGTTTCGGGAAGCAGTGAGGAAAGACAATCCGCAGAGGACTGTCTGTTCTGGGGCAATTTCCAGCTCACGTTTCCTGACAAGGCGTTTGGAGTGTCAGGGTGAGGTTCAGACGTGCGCCTGTTCCCAGGTGCTCCGCCCTCCAGCTCCGCCACTCTGAGCTCAGAGCCCTGACATCAGGTCTCCCTTGCTCACCCATTCACACCCACTTCCTGGTGTCTGTGTCACATCAGCCCTTCCCGTGGCAAGAAGACCTCTGGCTCTCGTTCAGCTTTGACTGCTCCAGCCAAGAGTAAGGAGCAGAAGAACCCCCCCAAGGAAAGCCATCTGGAGTCGAGCTGTTAGGTGCTGAGAGATGGATCTCGGGCTGCGACTGGGAATCTGTCCCTCCAACAACCTGCCTGTCCCTGCTGCCACTCCCTCCCCTGGCGTGGAGGTTTCCATGCCAATGTGACGATGACAAACTCTCACTCAAATGCCCGCCGACAGGCACCTTGCACCTCTTAGCATCCCCAGGGGTCCTGTTCCGGGAGCTTGCAAGGGATGGTGCCTTGGTTTCTCATCTCTGGCATTTAACTCTGTCTCTCAAGGCCTTCCCATGTCACCATCTCCTCAGCAAACACAGAGCATGATGAGTTCAAGGTTGCTCCTTCCAGTCCTGGAGCTCTGGACCGAGACACAGCCTGCAGGGCACCCCGGCCATGAAGTGGGCTTCACAGAGGAAGTCTGGAGGTCGGGAAGCAGCGACACCTGGGAAGACCTCAGGGTAAACCACAAACGGGCAGACCAGGGGCCGGCAGGTGGTATAGTGGTTAAGGCACTGCCTCCGATATGGCCGACTACATTTCAAGTCCCAGACCCAGTACCTTGAAAATCATACCAGGCACAATGTGCATGTGTGTCCAAGATCCCCAGACAAGAATGGAGGAGATGGGATTGAGGCATGGCCATCCACTTAGGGGGTGATTTCTCACTTTCCCTCTCACTGTCTCTCTCTTTCTCTAGTTAGTGAATGCACCCTAAGGAAAAAACCTCTTAAAAAAAAAAAAAAAGGCAGACCAGAAGACTAGTCATGGGGCATGCCATTGGTCTGGATGGCTACCAACTACCTTGATCTGATAGAAAACTCAGCCCCTTCAGGCAAGAGGGAAGGCGTAGGCATTATGAGGTCTGTACTGTCAGCGGCACCAATATATCCCATTACATAACAGTAAATTCCAAGGGAGGGGGGCTGGAAGGGGCTCTTGTAAATGAACATCAGTCTTGGCAGAAGGGGAGTGAGGAAGAACATGGCGGGAATGAGGCAGAATCACTATAAACTCACCCTTCATGACACATCCTAGGAGCGAGCATTTGGCCGTACACTTAAACCAGTCTCAAATCTTGATGCTTTCACGAGTGAAATGAAGAAAATATCCACGGGACCAGCAGTTAGCGTAATGGCTATGTTGCTGGGCTCCCACGTAGTCGCCTGTGGTTCGAGTCTTGGACCTGGTGACTTAAAACTCTCTCTCTCTTTTTTGGAGAGCTTTTTTGCTACAGGGCACGTGTGCACACCAGAGAGACTGAGAGAGACCGAGAGACCAAAAGCGAGAAATCACCCCCCAGGGGGGATGGCCACGCCGCAATCCCTTCTCCTCTCGGGATCTTGAGCACACACGCACATGCACCCAGCATGAATGTAAGCCACTGGGTCCAGGACTTGAACCGCAGTCCACTACATGGAAGTTCAGCGACATAGCCATGACACTAACTGCTGGCCCCTCCTTTCTCTTTAAAAAAGCTTTTTGTTTGTTTGTTTGTTTTTGCCAAAGGGCATGTGTGCTTGCCAGAGGGTGTGGGGTGAGAAAGCATACCCTCCCCTCCCATGCAGGATGGCCACACCTCAATTCCTTCTCCTCCATTTCTCCCTCTTCTCAGGATTTGCAGGCATTCAGATGTACCAGGTATGTGTTTGATCAGACCCCAGGTTAGGACTTGAGCCACTCAAGTGGCCAAGAAGGCTCCAACAGCCTTAACCACCACATGGGCTTGGAGGCCTTTCCTTAGGGAGGTTTAGCTTTCGTTCTGCTTAAAGCAGGAGGTTAAGGCTCTGACAACAGAGAGAAGGGGTGCTGTGGTCCTGAAGGCAAGGGAAGCGGACATCAAGCCCACAGAGATTTACAACTAATAGCCCAGGGCCCAGCAGATAGTGTAATGGTTACAACACTGGACTCCCACGTAGTTGACCGTGGTTCAAGTCTCGAACCTGGTGGCTTCAAACTCACGCTGGATGTGTGTGCATGCATGCCCAAAATCTCAAGGGGAGAATGGAGGAGAAGGGACTGTGGCATGGCTATCCCCCCTGAGGAGTGATTTCTGGCTTTCTGTCTCTCTATCTCTGTCTCTATAGTGAGCACACATGCCCTATAGCAAAAACTCTCTCTCAAGAAAAAAAGAAACTAACAGTCCATAGGGAGTCCTTAATCCTGAGGATCTTTCTTCAGGAAAAACTCTTTTTTTCCTCTTCAAGCACTGCTCAAAATTGGGAGAACTGTGACCTCGTAGGACATACATGACAGGGCTCTTGTTCTCAGGGCAGGCGGGAGACTCCCGCAGGCAGTCGGGTCTCCCAGAGTGGAGCTTCCTGTCTTCCCGCAGCTGTGTGGAGGGGTGGCCTTGATAACCCTCACCTGCTAATCCCCACATCCTCTCCTGCCCAGGGGCTGACAGCTCCCTCACCTCCCAACTCTGCTGGGCTCCCACGTGCATTCTTTTTGGCTCCATCGCACAAAGTGCTCTTTGCCGCTGGCCCAGCCTGAGCGCACCCCATTATTCTGAGCCTAGACTCCTTTCACCTGGTCTGGGCGTTCAGACAGCCGCGCTTTCAGAGCCGATGCGAAGCCCCTGAAGTCCACCCCCACAGGCCGCAGCGGCCCTGGAGGCTGTCGAGGAGTCCAGGTCTGGGTCTTTGCCAAAGGGGATGTTCTCATTTCCAGCTCCCACGAGGGAACGGAGGCTTCCACCAGGCACCCGGCTTCCCTGATCCCCGCCATCCCCTCTCAGCCTGCTGCTCTGGTCCTCACTCTCTTCAGCCCTGTATCTGATGGGGAATGAGGTCACAGGCCAGAGCCCGTGGGTCCCAGCCACGCAGGCCTGGCGTGGGCAGCCTGAGCTCAGAGCAGCCAGCAGATTCGTTCCGCACGACCTCCGCCATCCCGGATCCGTGCTTCCCCCTGCCGAAGCCCACTTGCTTTGCCAGGTGTTTTCCCACCACATCCTCTGAGCTGATTTCCAAGAGTTCCCCCACACCAGATGTTTAAACGCACTGGCCGGTGGTTGTCTGGCTTGTCTCCTGAACCTCCCCCTACCCCTACAATTCTACCAAAAGAAAAAAAATAATCCACATAAGCAGCAGAAGTGGTAGATTTCTAAGTACCCTACCTGACCCAGAAATCTCTCCTCTGGTTTGGAGTTTCCAATCAGACCTACTCAAGTCCACCAAGGCCCAAGCTAGTTACCTCTCAGGCACCAGCTACAATCACCAGCCAACACTTACATGGGTTGTACTTTGAGCCGTAAGAGAATTCTTTACCTTCTACTGGTGCTCAAGGATACAGAGTCATATAGAGAAGTTTGGGCCTTGAATGATGTCAAGATCATGTTTTCCCACCCATCCTTTGCAACATCATAGAGACTGCCAGTCAAGTACTGCTGGGACTAATGGTCAATGGAAAATCTGAGCAGGGAGAAGTCTTCATTGGACATCACTAGAACTCTGATGCTAACAAATGGCTACCTCGTATTGGGAGGCCCGGGTACCCTTGGATGGCCTCCAAGATATCAGAGGGACCTCTAGGACGTCAGCCTCAGGAAACTACATCAGACATACTTGGGACCCCTGAGAAAAGCCATCGTCCAGTACCTGCAGGTGGACCCTGATTCCCCCTTCTCCCTTGCCTTAGAAACTCCTTCTTTTTAATTTTATCAGAAGAGACGGTTGCTTAATGAGGTAATACCTGTACTGTGACTGCCTTCACCCGAGAGCACTCCATGTCCTCTGCCCTTTGCCCAAGAACAAGCTCTTCCCAACCCGCCCCTTCTCCATGTGGGTTATTGGCCTCTACTGCTGACCTTCTCTTCGCTACTTTCTGCAGCTGTTCTGCTCCTGTCAGACCCTGTGTGTGTGTGTAGGAAGGTAGGTGTTTTCTTTTTTTAAATAATTCTTTAACTTTAATTTAATTCATTATTATTACTTTTTAAATTAGTATAGGACGTAGGCACAGAGAGAGAGAGAGGGAAAGTCACCAGGTCTGGGACTCAAACTATGGCTGACCATGTAGGAGTCCAGTGCCTTAACCACCTCGCCACCTGCTGGCCCCTTTTTTTTTTTTTCCTGAAAGGGACCTTCACTATAGACATCCCAGGCTGACATAAATAGTTCCCTGAACCTCCTCCACTGTCCAAGGTTCAGGCAGGGCCCACAGAGGGGCTGCTGTCCCTCTCCTGCTAGCCCGTGGGTACAACTTTCTTTGCACGGGCCTGCAGTCCCATGGGTTGCAACTAGGCAACTCTGTGAGCCAAAGGTTGCCCACACCTGCTCTCTACCCTGTCAACCTGCCCTTCCTGTGCCTGTTCTCTGAGAACTTACCCATTTTCCTATTGTCGGTGGAAAGTACAGAAGCCGAATCACCAGGCAACGAAAGCCTTTGCCTACAAACGTGTCTTGTGTCAATGACTTCTCTGTATCTCTGAGATTTGGGATCAAACATGTGTGAGTCTCCGGTTACTTCAGGTCATGGCTTAGGCAAAATGATTTAGGAAATCCAACTTTTGAAATCAGGAAGGAATTAAATATTTGGATAGACGACCAGCCAGAGGGGGGAAAAAAAAATACTATCTGCAACAGAGCAAAACCACTTGATAAATGTCCCACTGAAATGGAGAGACACCCCTCCTCCCAAACAACATTTCTAGCAGGCCAGGATGGAAAATGGTTATTGTCATGCAGAGCCCATCCATAGTTAGTCATTTAACACGTGTGAAAAGCCATGTCGTCTCGTCACCTTGTAGGCTGCCTGCACTTTTGAGTGGAGTGGAGGCTAGAAATAAACCGATTAATAAATAAAATCATCTCTAAGTGCATGTACACATTTCTTGACACTCAATGATCTCAAGGGGTCTTTTTCTTTTTTTTAAAGTCCTTTCACTTTTTGGTACCATTTTTGGTTGGGGATTTTCCAAAGAGTGTGGTTCAGAGCCGTACACACTGCAAGATACTGCAGTGTGTGTGCTAGTCGTCTGGGGGTGGAAAGGGCAGGGGAAGAGGGACATACCCCTAGGCCCTGAGAGGTAAAGGACCCCATGTTGACCTGAGACACCCCCAGATCTGCAGCTAACTAGCTGTATGACACCAGAAATCTTTTTTTTAAGTTTATTTTAATTTTATTTATTCATTCATTTATTTTTTAATTTGACCAGAGAGAGAGAGAGCGAAAGAGAGAGAGGAAAAGTGAGAAAGCAAGTCACCAGGTCTGGGACTTGAACCACGGTCGGCCATGTGGGAGTGTCCAGAAATCTTACTTAACTTCTTTGAGATGGACAGCATCTTTGCGAAGTGCTATCTACTGCTGACCTAACTGAGTTGCTGTTAATCTGTAACCCCCTTTGCCCAGTATCAGGTATCAGGTGAGTACTAGAACTAAGATTAGTTTCTATTCTTTGACGCCAAACTGCTTGGTCTGAGCTGCCTTGCAAATGCTCACTCACCACAGAACCCCAGAACACAGAGACAAGCTTAGATCCAAAGGTCCTCCTTCCTCTAAGGATATTCTGTGCCACCTGTCCACCTGAGGCAAGAATTTGTCAGCAGAAAGCTCTGGCTGCCACGTTCCGCTGCAGGGAACTTCAGCTGCCCTAGGCTATCGGCTCCCAGTCGGGGTTGTATGGTATCTACTGCACACGCAAAGGGTCAGAAGACCTGGGGACATGCAGGGCTCAGAAAAGCTGAGGGCAGCAGAAGGGTGATAAGCTCACAGCAGGTGGAGGTCAGCGGAGTGACCTTGTGGAGGGCCGTTTACCCTGGCATATGGAGCCTGAGGAGCAGCTGCGTGGTTCTTTGGCAAGTGACTGGCTCTGTGTCTGGGTCTCAGCTAAGAAGGGCGGGGAGAGAGCAGGAGAATGTCCACTCACTCCAAGGCCACGTGCCCTTGCCCCTCAACGGCCTGACAGGTACAGCCATTGATCACAGCCCAACCCCCTGCATGACGGTACTGGGTAGAAAAGGGCCAGTGAACAAAAATTATCTTTTTCTTTTCTTTTTTTTTTTTCACTTTTCTCGATTTTTTGAGTTTTGCTATAGGGTGTGTGTGCTTGCTGGGGGTTTGAGGGGGGAGAATATCAGCTCCATGAGTGCTCAGGCTGGGTACTCCCTCAGGGCCGTTCCCCACACCTTCACCACACCTGGTGCACAGTGGTGCCCGCCATTGCATTATGGGGTTGTCTGGAAAGTCATGACACATTTTTGCATAGAAAAATATATCATGACTCTCCCAACAACCTAATAGTTGGATAGACGAAGACGAGACCAGCAGTTGGCATAATGGCTATGTCGCTGGACTCCCATGTAGTCGACCGCGGTTCGAGCCCTGGACCCAGTGGCTTAAACTCACACCAGGCACGTGTGTGTGTGTGCCCAAGATCCCAAGAGGAGAAGGGAGGAGAAGGGATTGTGGCGTGGCCATTCCCCCTGGGGGGGGATTTCTCGCTTACTGGCTCTCTGTCTCTCTCTGTCTTTCCGGCAAGGGCATGCACCCTATAGCAAAAACCTCTCCAAAAAAAAAAAAATAGTTGGAGAGACAATGGCTGCCTTCGTGAGTTTTATTTATTATCATTACTCCATAGGCACATCTGGCTCTCTGGATACATCAAATAAAGGCTGGAGACCCAGCGTGGTGGTAGCTACAGCTTCGGCAGATCTGGAATTTGAAACCAAGGCAGATGTGCTTGTTATTAAACCAGGCCAGTGCCCCGCAGGAGGGCAATCACAGCTCTGAATGAATATGAAGCCTAAGCCCACAGTCATCTGAGCATAATTTCTACCCACTCACACATAAGTGTTCAAGTTACTGAAACTCGGAGACTCGCATTCTCGAGCTCACCCTGAACACCCCACCTGTCCCTCGGCTTGAGGTCCTATACTCGACTTAGAGCACGATCATACCTAATTAACTCACTGAGGCACTGGAACCATTTCATCCACTGGAAGATCCTCAAGCAGGCTGAAGTTTAGCGGACACCATGAGCCTTTTCATGGACAACGGCTTGGAGGGGCGAGGCATGGAACCATAGTCAGCCTCTGGGACGCGTGGTGGGCATGCCGACATGAGACCAGGATATTCTCCAAGGTGGAGCTCCAGAAGGGTGGGAAACTGGAGTAAAAAGGGGGTTGCCTGCTGCTATGTATCAGTATTTCATTTCTGTTCCCCTCTGTGTTGTCCTAAAAAAAAAAAGTGAGGAGCCATCCCAAAGTTCGGCTTTGATGTCTGTAAAAAATTAAATATACAGGGACCAACAGAGGACATAATGGCTATGTTGCTGAACTCCCATGTAGTCAAGTCCAGGACCTGGTGCCTTAAACTCACGCCAGGTGTGTGTGCGTACGTGCCCAAGATCCCGAGAAGATAATGGAGAAGTATGGTCATCCACGCTGGGAAGGGTGATTTCTCGCTTTCTGTCTCTCTGTCTCTCTCTGTCTTTCTGGAGAGTGCACGCGCCCTAGAGCAAAAACCTCTCAAAAATAAATAAATAAATAAATAAATGCATAGAATAGTTGAGTTCAGCCCAATCTCCCAGTGGTGACAGCCTGTAGTTTATGACTCTCTCTTCATCACTATCTAGGTCCTCTCCCCAAACAAGACTGACCCAGGACCTCTTTCCAAGGGCACCACAGAAAAACACCCTCAGTGCAAACCAGGAAACTCTCAGATGGCTTTGTTCTCTACTTCGCCAAGGAAAAAGTAAGAATCTTCCCAATTCCCACTTTCCTTAATTCTATTTACTCTACTTTTTTTTGGGGGGTGGGGGGAGTGGGGAGTACGGTTTTCCATAGGGTGTGTGTGTTCACTAGAGAGAGACAGACAGGGAAAGTGAGAAATCATGCACACACACACATACACACCCCACAGGGAATGCCCGCACCACAATCCCTTTTCCTCCATTCTCCTTTTGGGATTTTGGGTACGTATGCACACATACCCAGCATGATTTTCAAACCAATGGATCTAGGAATTGAACCACCATCAGCCAGGTGGGAGTGCAGCACCTTAACTGCTATGTCACCTGCTGGCCCCCTACTTACTTCATTATTCCGTTGGTCCCTTTCATCACGAGATTAACTGGTGGGTGGTCTGTGCACTGGGGCCATCTACTGTTCTTCAACTCTCCACTCATTTCTCAAGTCTCCACATTCTCACTTCTACCATGTCACTCTGCTGACCACGTCACAGTGACCTCCTGATGTCCAAACCCGATTGCTTTTGCTTAGTCCTCATTCATCCCGGGTGAATCCCCAGTTCTACACAGTCTGACCAATGCTTACCTGACCTCTCCCTTTTTCAGCTACCTTGAACGTGACTGTATGTACACATTTATCTTGGCAGACTTAAGTATGACGAGGGTTCTAAAATTTGAGAAGGCCCAGAACTCACAGGTACTTATCCTAACGGGGTTTATGACTTCATTGTGCTCAGCTATCTCCCTATGAAGCAGGGCCTGGTTTGAATCCTCTCTGTGACCCTGCTGCACAGTCTGCAGTTGGCATTAAGTATAGACACTCAATAAAACATTGCCTGCCATTTAAAAAAAATAATAATAATGTGGGCCACTGACTCTTAACAAAACATCAGTCCATTGTATGGATGGACTTCCAAGGAATCTGATGGCATTCCTTCCTGGGAGATCTTTAAAAGGAAAGGGACATTTAATGAATGTCTTAGTTAATAACTTTTAAAACATGAACAGCTGTTTACTGAGCACCCACTGTGCCAGTCACTGTAACGTTAGCAGGTTTGCAGACTGGTACCAGCTGGTACCAGCTGCAGCAGGAGCTGCGGGGGGAGAGGGCGAAGCTGGGCAGGAGGGAACCCAGGCAGGTCTGAAGTGGCTCAGTGGCAGGGCTGACTGCTGAGTGTGCACTGCGCCCATTGCTTCCTGAGCTGGAGCAGGCACTGCTGAAAGCACGCCTGGAGGGGCTTAGCAAGGAGTAGACAGTGGCATATTGGCCCTTCGGCCTGAGCGTCAGTGGCTAATTCCTGCTCCAGTCTACCTACAACTGCCTCTTCACCATCCTGTGGCCAGGAAACAGCCAGCCAGGCTCTCAGAGTCCTTTCCCATAGTGCCTTGCTTGGATTTCCAGCTACCTCGGACCCCGGCAGGATACCAGAGCCTCACATGGTGGGCCACACATGCCAGAGCTGGCAGCCATCGTCCCTCTCTCAGCCTGGCAGACAGGAAGGGTCGGCACCCAGGGATCCAGGAATGCACATGGCATCTTGGCAGCCACCGCTAGCAGATGACCAACAAACAGCTTGCATGGGCTGTAGGAAGTGACACGAACCTAATTGCACTCTTCGGCTTCGACTTCAATGCTCCTCCCAAACCCAGCCTCTTTCTCCCTTCCCTGTTGCCACCTGATCTTGATCTGTCATGTCACCCCATTTCTGTCTGTGTCCCCACCACGTCGGGGCTCCCTGTGCACCATCTGCTCTGTAGTCCCTGAACCTGTCTCTTCCCCAGGACATCACCTCCAGAAGAAACTCAGAGGACAGGGAGATCTATTACATTTCTCCTACCAGGTTGGCTTTGGTCTTACCCATGCCCACCCCAGAAGGGCGCTAAGGGCCCTGTTAGAAAAAGAGGAGGGGGCATATTGGAACCCCAGCTCAGGCTTGGCTGGCAGCACTGAGAGTTACCAGTGAGAAAACATGGCCATCACTTGGCCTCAAATTTAGGCAATCATGCAATCCATCTCTCCACCCCTTATCCTGCCTGTTGCTATTTTCTTGAATTTGCTCCAGCGGGCTGACACTTCTCCAGTGTGGTGGGCCCCTTGCTTGCCTCCAGCCCACAGCAGTGGTTGACTGGAAGGCCTCGCTCTGAACTGTCTGCACACACGGCTGGCTTCCATCTCTACTACCATGCCCCACTCACTGTGTCCCCAGGAGGCTGTCTGCTTAAAGACCAGGGCAGAAGGTCAGAGACTCTGAGTACTGCCTCCCAACCCTCACTCTGACCTGGAGAAGGTCATGGTGCCACAGTTGGTTAGCCATCTGTGTGACGAAGGAGAACAGAGGCTTTGCTCAGAATCCCATTAACATGTCTGGACTGTGCAGCTCAGAATCCCCGGCTCTAAAATGTGGTGAGGCTCTGGCCAGAAAAGCCTTTCTAGGAACAGCAACAGGTGACCATTGGTAACACCTCGAAGTCACCTGAGGAAACACCAAGACCCCTGCCTTCACCAAGTCTGCATCTTGAGATCTAAAGCAACTGCATTTGAGAAAGAGATGCAGTTCTGTAAGTCAGCCCTTGGCTGCAAGACGACCACCTTTCCGGAAAGGAATCTGCGTGGTACCTGCTCGAGACTCTCTGGATATCCAGAGATGGCTGGAACAGTCTGCCGGGCAGAGATGGAAGGACGCCGAGCGCGTCTGCTGGGGGCTGCCACTGAGCCAATGCCCTTGTTCAGCTCAGCGACCCAAAGTCCTAAAACATACATGCTATTATTCTTAACTGAAAAGTAAGCAAAACCATGCATTTTCAAAGCGGGAACTAATGAATGAAATAGGTATGTTCATACAGTGAACATTATGCAGCCATTAAAAATAATGTCATGGCCCTCTGTTTATTAAGGCTCTAGGGACCCTCATTCTCATGTGCTATCTTGGGGGCACACTCACATACACGGGGTATAAACCCACGTGGGCTATATATACAAAATACTGGGTCATCGGGAAAATCATGAGGCATTTTTGCATAGAAAAACCGAAAAATACAGAAAAATTCTAGACAGCCTAACAGACTTTTTTTTTGGTTCTGTCTTAATATTATTATTTACATTCAATCATATTTATTTTGATTGAATACATTAGGAGCAATCCATTATAACAGTGAAATAATAAGTAAATTTTAATACATTGGTTCAATGGGATAGTATGTATCTCTAAAAACAAAAAATAGGGGCTGGCAGGTGTTGTGGTAGCTGGGGGCTAGAATCCCACCTGGCCAATCACAGTTTGAGTCCCAGACCTGGTGACTGGCTTGCTTTCTCACTTTCTATCTTTCTCTCTCTTTCTCTATTTCTGGTCCAATTAAATAATAATAAATAAAATTAAGTAAAATAATTCTTTAAAAAAAAATCAAGAAGTATCTAAGAGTTCCAAGAAACTGGGGAAGAGGGAGACAATACAAAAAAGTGCCTAACAGTAGGTATTATATAGCTTCATTTGTGCAAACTGGAGGAAGTATATATAATTGTTTATATATTATTTTTTGGATATAATTCACGAGGATGTACATAGCAATAGTTGCCTATATGATATGATATAATGGTGGTGATAGAAAGACCCTGCAGTTGAGAAAGAGGTGCAGGAAGGAAAATGTTCATTAAATATGTGTGTGTATATGTGTGTGTGCGCGCGCGCACGCACGCACGTATATATAAAACATTAAAAATAATAATACTACCTCAATACTAGCTAAAAACTACCTCAGGAAGGCTTATATACCGGGTTGTCATGAAAGTCATAATGCATTTTTGCATAGAAAAATCAATATCAGAAGATCAGCAGATGGTGTAATGGCTACATCCCCTGAATTCCACTGCAGTTCAAGTCCTGGACCTGGCAGCTTGAACCTCACGCCGGGCATGTGTGTGTGGGTGCCCAAGATCCCAGGAGGAGAATGGAGAAAGGACCGCAGTGTGTGTGTGGAGTGGCCAGCCCCCTCTGGGGGGTGATTTCTCACTTTCTGTCTCTCTGGCAAGTGCACACACCCTAGAGCAAAAATTTTTCAAAAAAGAAAAAGTATGACTTTCCCAGCGACCTAATATATCACCTTATTTTACATATGTATTTTATATGTATTACATATATACGCATGCACGCATGCGCACGCACACACACATATAAGCTTTATTAAGGAATTACTTACATGCCGTAAGATTCACCCATTTCAATGTATAATTTAATGACTAGTAAATCTACCAAATGCTGTAATCATGAGCATAATGCAGGTTTAGAACACTCGCCACCCCAGGAGGATCTCTGGGACTACTTACACTTACCGTGGTCTCGACCCAGTACTAAGCGAACGCTAATCTACTAGATTGTTGGAAAAGTTATGATGTATTTTTCTGTTTTTCTCGGCAAGAATGCATCATGACTTTTCTGACAACCCAGTCATCTCTGTGTCTATAGAATGGCCTCTTCCTGGGACCAGCAGTTAGCGTAATGGCTATGTCGCTGGACTCCCATGCAGTCGACCGTGGTTCACATCCCAGACCCAGTGGCTTAAAACTCACGCCGGGCACGTGTGCGTGCGTGCCCAAGATCCTGAGAGGAGAATGGAAGAGAAGGGACTGTGGCATGGCCATCCCCCTGGGGGGTGATTTCTTGCTTTCTGTCTGTCTGTCTGGCAAGTGCACGCACCCTATAGCAAAAACCTCTCAAAAAAAAAAGAATGGCCTCTTCCTGACATTCCTTAGAAATACCATACTACAAAATGGAATCTTTTATGTCTAGTTTTGCTTTACTGAGCATATGTTTGTGAGGTTCATTCATGTTGTACTATGAATCAGTATTTCATTCTTGCTTATTTTTGAGTAATATTCCATTGTATGGATATACCACATTTTATTAACTCACCAGGGGACAGACATTGATTGGGTTTTTCTGCTTTATTGCCATTATATAGAGTAACAATTTGTGTACTAGTCTATATGTTTGTGTATTTTGTTTTTAAGAATAATTTTATTTAACTTTATTTATTTAGTTTGAGCAGAGAGGGACAGAGTGAGAGACAGAGAGGGAAAGTGAGAAAGCAAGCCACCGAGTCCAGGACTCGAAATGCAGTCAGCCGTGTGGGATTCCAGTGCCCTCAACCACCATGCCACCTGCCGGGCCCTGTGTGTATTTTTTTTTTAAAGTTGTGGGAGGTTTTTTTGGCTATAGACACATGAACTCACCAGAGAGACACAGAGAGATAGTGAGACAGAAAGTGAGAAATCACCCCCTAGGGGAGCTGGCCATGCCACAACCCCTTCTCCTTCATTCTCCTGGGATTTGGGGGAAGCCCTCACACACACCTGAAGTGATTTCAAGTCGCCAGGTTCAGGATTCAAACCAGGGTCTGTCATGTGGGAGTCCATAGCTTTAACCACTACACCACCTGCTAGCCTTGTGGTGTGTGTGTGTGTGTGTATTTTGAACCATGTGGTCAATATACAAGAGAATTTTTTCAAAAGTTCATTGAAAATGGAATTAAAGCATGAATTTATCTTGGAGCAAAGTTTTTGAAATCCATGCATTTTTTTTTCATCATATGCATTTTCCATACACTTTTCCAATATGCTTTATATTAAAATATCACCTACACAGAAATGTTTAATATTGCAAAAGATCAGTTAAGCGACACAGGCCAACAATCACATAAAAAAGCAAGCAGCAACATAAAGTGCCTATGTGTGTGCGTGCACGTGCACACGGGATGATTTGATTCTGCTAAATAATTAAATAAGTACATAAAAAGAGATTAGAAGGCAGAAAGCTAAAATGTTAACAGTGTTGTCTCTGGGTGATGGGATGGTGGATAATTTATGTGTTTGTGTGCTTTTCTGTATTTCACTGAATTTTCTACTGTGAATATAAATTACTTTTGTAATCAGAAAAAAAGGCACAATGTTATTAGAAGAAAGAAAAAACATGCTTCCCCTTCAATTTCTCTAGAGTCTTTACCTCTGTTTCAGAAAGATATCCTCGCAATCATCCACAAATGGGAGAGAAGAGAGGGGGCAGCTTCTCTCTTTCCAGCATGATGCTGGTCACAGCTTCCAGCAAACTGCAGATCCCTAATAAATACCAATCAATTGTGGAGACTTTCAGATCAGTCTCCATGGCAACCTGACAAGGGCATGACACTATGTGAGTACTGCCCCAGCCTGAAGGTGGTTCAGGAGGGCGAACATCCACCTTAGGCAGCCGAGGGTGCCGAGAACACGTTTCACTACGAGGCAATGGGTCAGATTCTCAAGACCCAAAGACACTGACAGCTCTGTAAACGTGGGCCACGGATAGTGCTAACCCATCACTTCGATTGTGGGAGTCTCTGAACTGCCGTGTCGGTGTACACATCTGCAAGTAGATGTTATAATTCAGCAGTTTGTAAGATTCCATTTAAAGCCCTGCAGGTGGCATACTGGTTGGGACACTGGACTCTGACATGGCTGACCATGGTTCAGGTCCCAAATAGGGTGTCTTGAGAATCACGTTGGGTGTGTGCGCATGCATGCCCAGAGTCCTGGAAGGAAAATGAAGAAGAAGAGATTGTGGTATGGCCATTCCCATGGTGGGTGATTTCTCACTTTCCCTCTCACTCTCTCTGTGTCTCTCTTTGCACACCTAATGGCAAAAATCTTGAAGAAGAAGAAAAAAGACTCCATTTAACAACTTGGCATCCTTCCTTTAAGCTTACCTCTTGTATAATCCCATCCAGTTGCTTCATAATCATCCATTTGTCTGTACCAGATCTACCCCTTACATTTGAAGGAAGGACCCAGGACAAAAGAATGATCAGAAGACCACATCTCACAAAGATGTGCAAAAACTTGGCAAGTTACAAATCAAGCGAACACTGTTAAGTAAGATATGTCCTTTCCCCAGCCTAACCCCCCACCCCCCGGCATGCATGTCTTCAGAAAGACCTGAAGGGCCACGGATGACTTCGGACATCTCAGTCTCTTCTGTGTTGTGAGTCAGGATACAAGGTGCTAGAGATTTGGCCCAGCCTTCTTCTCTTCTCTACAACCCCATCTCCATCCCATGAGCACACGTGTGCACACTCAGCCTGCAACTCCATCTTCCTCTAATCACTCCATACCTCACACTCCACTGCCCCCGAACAGTGGTCCCTTGGCCAACTCATGGGGAGTGACATAGCAGCATACACCCTTGCAGTACAGCCCACTCTCAGGAGAGCAGACCAACAAAGGAGCCTGAACATGCCCTTAAGGTGGGCTAAGAGCTCTGGTTTAGGCAACTAAAACATCTCATAGAGTGGGATGGGGTACAGCCTCCAGGCGATCTCTTCCCATGGCCCTTGGACTCCTAGAAGCTTAAGGATGGCCCTGGAGAGATTCCTTTTCCCCAAGAGATACAGATACAGGTCTATATTTTACTAGACTGAGGTTTCTCAATCTTCTCACTTAACATGTTGAGCAGGATAATTCTATCTTGTGGGGGGCTTTGAGTGGCACCCATCCTTCCTTGTAATAGCCAGAACTGTCTCTAGGCATGTGCCCTGCAGGACAAGATCATTCCCAGGTGCAAACCATGGCACTAGACAATGAAACTCTTCAATTCAGGAAATACAACTGCCGCACTTAGTAGCAGAGTACTTAGCACAAAGCATACACCAAAATCATTAGAAAGATGAAGTGATAAACCAACATGATCTCAGAGGCATTCTTGAGAGACCCCGTTCTCCTGATGAGGATTGTGAACTATCAGTAATAGAGAGCTCATCAGAACAAACTCAGAGCAGTTCCTACTCGGGGGGGGGGTGTCTAAATTATAAACAATAGGTGGCATTAACATTAGCACCCCTACAGTACTGCATGATGAGGTAGGTCCCTGTGCCAAGTGGTGTGCTGGGTGCTCCCCAGAGTTAAGGAGGTGAGCACATTCTGCATTTCACAGTCCAACCTTCTTCCCCAATGCTGCCCATGATAGAGAATGATGGAGGTGGAAACACTCTCTGGGTCCTGGCTAGTATACACCTCAGCTTCACATGTTTCTTAGACAAACTCAAATGTGTTGCACAGTGAGGGCTATTGTGCATACGATGGGATGTCTCTATTTTCCCCTTCCCACCCCCTGCTGTTTATTCCTCTTGTTCTCATCAAAGGGATTTTTGCAAACTCTGTTTAGGCTGTCTCTCCCTACAGCTGCCAACGTATACTGCTGCCTCAATTTCATGTTCCTGCTCCACATTGAGGCACACAGTCACTGTTTTGTCCTTGACAAAGTCCCTTTTGTATATTTTTCACATTCCTAGCAACTGAGCATATATGGTTTATAACCAGTTTGGTTTAAGTTGACACCCTTGGGGCAGTCAGCGATGTTTGCATAAAGGAATGGGAATCTGACAGACTCCTTTCCTTGGATCAAAGTGCCTGACTGGTACATTCACTGACACCAAGGAGACGCAGATTTGATTTCAGAATCTGCTAGTGTCTCACTTTTCCCTAGAGCAGCAGATCTCAAAGTATAGCCCAGAGACCCCTGAAGACCCCAAGACTCTTTCCAGAGGTTCAGGTGTCAAAACCATTTTTCTAGTAAGAAAAAGATGATATACACTTTTTTTTTTTATCATTGTTGTTTTCTCACAGGTATTATGCATGGAGTTGCCCAATGATGTGTAGATGCAGGATAAAGTTGTCACTCTGATAGCTAAACAGAATATGTGCATTGCTTGCGTTTTACAATTTTTTTTTTTCATTTCTAAATATAGTGTAACTGGATAGATATAACGCATATGAACAAAAGCTCTTTGGGACATCAATGATTTTTAAAAAGTATAGGGGCCAGCTGGTCGTGCAATGATGGTGCAATGACAGCCAATGCTGGACTCAAGTGGGAAGGTTCTGGGTCTCTCTGTGACCTCTGGGCATGCGCATGCATGCACATATACCCAGGGTCCAGCCAGGCTGAGGTGGGGGATACATTATGAAATGAAGACC
>NW_006203464.1:282786-304138 GCF_000334495.1 Tupaia belangeri chinensis | reverse complement strand
TGTGCATTGCTTGCGTTTTACAATTTTTTTTTCATTTCTAAATATAGTGTAACTGGATAGATATAACGCATATGAACAAAAGCTCTTTGGGACATCAATGATTTTTAAAAAGTATAGGGGCCAGCTGGTCGTGCAATGATGGTGCAATGACAGCCAATGCTGGACTCAAGTGGGAAGGTTCTGGGTCTCTCTGTGACCTCTGGGCATGCGCATGCATGCACATATACCCAGGGTCCAGCCAGGCTGAGGTGGGGGATACATTATGAAATGAAGACCAGACCCTCAACAGGGGTGCCTCTCTCTCTCTTTCTCATGAAAAAAATATACAACTGAAAACTTAAAAGGGGTGCCTCTCTCTCTCTTTCTCATGAAAGAAATATACAACTGAAAACTTAAAAAAAAAAATCATTGTTAAGAGTATAAAGGGGTCCCACCAAAAAGTTAAAGAACCACTGCTCTAGAGCAATGATGCTGATCTAATGTTTATTAGGTTGTCAGGAAAGTCAGGACATATTTTTCTATGCAAAAATGCCTCGTGACTTTCCCAAAGACCCAACACATCCTAGAATGTAGAGAGTGGGGCAGAAGCATTTGGGAGGCCTTTCTGTGAGGTAGAGTACATTATGGGTGTAAAAAAGGAGGACATTTTCAGAGTTTTATAACAGGAGTGTCACTGTGACATTTTAACTGCAAAATGTTCTCTAAGCTCTTCAAGGTAGAAAAAAACAGGTTTAGGGGGAAAAAAAGCAACAATATGGGTATTTTCAATAAAAGCAACATACTCTGAGTATAACACTGCTTTTTAGAGGCTTACTCATGATATGATTTGCACCTTAATTAATCTCACCTCACCACCTCCAAACCACCCCAAAGTTAAAAAAAAAATAACCAAGTTGGTTCCATATGTTTGCATCTCAGAGTGTGTCAAAGCATGTCAAAACATCAGGACAGAGACCAAGCGTTTATTTGAATCATTTGTGGAGAGGGAAGAGAGAGCGTGTGAAACTAGTCATTTTAATTTAAGTGCAGTTTGGGAATTGTTACTGGATTTCAATGGCCCACAGAACAAAATCAGGAAATGTTATCAACAAGAAGCATTTTTTCCTTTTATCTTATTCTTCTTCTTTTTTTTTTTTTACATCTAAACAACGTCACTGACTAAAATAAACAGATGAAAGACCCCATTCCCTCTAGCTTTATATCAATCCTTCAATCACTTTTCATTCGCCATTTTAAAGTTTTCTTTATCTTTTTTTTTTTTTTTTTAGGTTGCCAGAGGGTGTGTGCACAACATGGTGAATGAGAGGTAGGGGAAAGAGAAAGTACCCCGTTCAATGGGGCACAGTTGTGAGGCCTTCTCTATTTCTTCATCCTGTCAGGATCTGGGGCTTGCAAACACATGCCTGGCATGTGAGGACTCAACCCATGGCTGGCCATGTAGGATCTAGGTTCCTTTAGCCACCAGGGTACACTTGTTTATTCTCCCCTCACATAATACAGATGTCATTTCTACCCCTCTCCTCACAAATAGCAAGGTGTTTTGAACACCTATCATATGCCCAGCATACCTTTTCAGAGAGGCACAAGACATTGCCTCCATCTTTCAGGTGGAACAACTGAGAGACGAGATTCACCTTCCCAGATCCACTGGGCCAATTGGTCAGTAGGTTCTTAGGCCAAAACCAAGAAGCTTCCCATCCATACTGGAGCAGGGGTCCCGTGAGTCCATGACTGAAGAGGCATGGACAGACGTCAGGGGGCGTAGAAACAGGTGCCTAAGACTTTCAGGGGGAAGATATAACTCCTGCTTTCTACAACAGTCATTTCGTTCTTTTATTTTTGGAGAGGTTTTTAATATAGGATGCGTGTGCTCGCCAGAAAGAGACAGAGAAACAGAAAGCAAGAAATATCCCCTTGGGGGGATGGCCACGCCACAATCCCTTCTCCTCCGTTCTCCTCTCGGGATCTTGGGCACGCACGCAAATGCACCTGGTGTGAGTTTAAGCCACCGGGTCCAGGACTTGAACCACAGTCAACTACATGGGAGTCCAGCAACACAGCCATTACGCCAACTGCTGGTTCCTACAATAGTCATTTCTAAAAATTGCCTCCCCCAACCATATATCAAGGACATAAATTCTCTTAATCAAAATAATAATAAGTAAAATAAATGACTCAAGGAGAGGTCCATAGCATGTCACAACAAGAATAGCTTTACCAGTTCAAGGCTGGGACAGCTAAATCATAGAAAGTAAACTACCATCTTAAGCCTGGCCACTTCTCTTCAGCCTGCTTCCATCTTCTGTGCTATAAATAATTCAGAGTTTTCTTTTTTCTTAAATATCACAAAACCAAGTCGGAATCTTTATGTGAAGGATTCTGCTGTGTCCCTCTCTCCCTCCTTCTCTCCCTCCCTTGCCAGCCCTGGCAAGTCCCTGGAGAATAACCCCTCAAGCTTTAACATTTATTCTTTGACATTTCAGACTATTTGTTAGGCAGAGCTGCCTTCTTGAGATCAAAGTCAGAAAATCCTGCTGCTTGAGAACTCCCGCTTGGCCCTGTCCAGCTGTGACAGAGAGGGTCTGTTAACCCCCAGGCACCTGCCTCCTTCACTGTCCACAGAAATCCACTGATCCTCACCCAGAAGGGCAGCCATCCCTCTCACTCTGCCCACATGATGCACCAACACAGGAGCAGAGAAGAACTGAAAAACCAGATGGCGTCCCCCAGTAGGGAACAATAGGGACTCACTAGAACATAGCATGGGAGTATTTGTCCAGGTAGGGTCTTCTGCATGATGGTCCACAAGCTCTTTATCAACTACTCAGAGACAAATATGGAACAAGGAAAGGTAACTTACCCCAAGTCATTTTGCTAGTAACACTGCTGAAATAGAGATACAGGTCTTCCTTTTTATGTGCCACCGCTAGAAGATGTTACCTCCGCTGGCCTGGGAGGGTAGCCAGACTTAGTGCTGAAGTCTCAAGTTCTTTTATCAAATGACTTACCATTTTCTTCTGAAATACCATAATGGTTTCCTGTTCTTCACAAGAGTATCTACCCACAAAGACCCATCATCTTTTCTAACTCTGTGTAGAGAACAGAAGTGAGCAACGGAGCCTACAGCTGGGTAGAGGTGTTGGGTGTGGTTGTTCCTTAAAATAAGAAGGTGGGTGTCCATGAATAGTCCATGAATATAGTCTGCATGGCTCTTCTTCAAAAGCTTCTGATCACACCATAAGCCAGTGTTTCCTAAAATGTGCATGCTGAGTCTATTGTAGGTGTTAACTGAAGAATGTTCTGTGTTTTTACAATTGGAAACCAGTAAAATAAAAGGGTTTATTTACAGTGGGACTTCTCAGAACCTTTAATAGTATAATGCAAACTGCAAATCTATAAAACTGGCTATGCCACAGGACATTCTCCAAAGTTACCTGGTGGATTCTTGGCATCTCATGAGACTGAAGGAAAATATTGATGCAGTCAATGAGAAGGGGAGTATTTGATCCTTGCAACATATTTTATCAAATTACTACACTAAGAGAAACTAATTTTTGTCTGCAAATTGGGGATTTCAAATTAAGAGAGAACCATACTGGCATCACTGAAGCTTTGCCCAGAAAACCAATTGATTCATGTGGGATACCAGCTGGTCAAGTGATTGACCCAATAAAGTTTTTAAGAAGGCCAAAGACACCATCCTGAAAATGCACAGTGAGGTTATTCTGGTCTTCTTAATTCCCAGGTTGGCCATTTGGTACCAGAGGTATTATGTAGAAATCACCTGTTACGGCAGCAAAAAATGCCAATTGACAGCTGTAAAGATTGAACGATTCCACGAGTCGTATAAACATGGACTCAGAATTTAAATTCTCCCAGGAAAAACATTCTCAGAAAATGTTCCATATTGGCAGTGCTTTTCCTGCTGCCCACTGACTATGGAAAAGAACAGACTTGAGTTTTCACTGGCATACTCTATGTCTGGCTTCTTCTGAACTGTAAGCTCTCAGAGCAGAGTCACCAGAGTGTCACAGATTCTGGCTATGCCCTCCTGGTCAGGTAGAATCTTCAAGGACTAACAACTCATGATAAAAATTGTTCTAAGATTTATGCTCAGGTTCTATGTGATGTGAGTTTTCTCTCCAAATAAACAGCAGTGAATGCTAATATTCTGATTTTTATATAATCATAAAATGGATTTAGTTAGTATCTCGCCTGGGTGGGGCAGAGGATGGGGTCTTCAAAAATCATGGAAAATATGTATTATGAAAAAATTACGCATGGATTTCATTTTTGGGTACCAAAACAAACTTGTACTCTAAGTCCACTTTTTCCATGAAAATTTTGAAGTCTCCCTCATATTCTGAAAGTTTTCTTCTAAGATTCTTTGTGGGATGGCCAAGGGAGAGACTCTACAATGGTTGGCTCATAGGACACAAACTTTAGGGCTCACCTTTGCCCTGACTTTGGATAAAAAGGCCAGAAGTGAGTCTTTGTAGGTTCAGGGTTCTCTTACATTATAGACCTTTTAACTCAAGGACACTTCAGGACATGTGCTCTGGACACTGTCAAGAGACTGGCTGTGTGAAGTAAATATTCCCCTACGTCTATGTAGCTGGTCCCTTTTCTATCCTAGAGAAGTCCATTTGGGGGTCAGATTTCATAACTTTTGGTTAAAAGCTATTGAAAGCCTTGTAGAGTGAAGAACATCACAACACGATTTTAAGACATCATGAGGATAAAAAAATTGACCCAAGCTAGTGTGACCTTCAGAGTAAGAAAGTCAATGGCAGTTCGGAGCCGTGTAAATCAAGTGTCACCTATCACTAGGCATATTTGACTGCAGAGAGGTCACATTAGTCTTTACGGGGGTTATGCCCCTGTCTTTCTCACTTCAGAATGCACTTGGGGACAAGGGAGGGAAGAACATGTCTTTTCAGGGAAATAGGCCACTTGCTGAGGGTTTGTTTTGATGCCATGGAGATAGCATACAGGTGGTGAGAGGAAGGGAAGAGAGCCACAAAGACAAGCTGCTTGCCGTTGTTAGCGACTGAGAGCCTTCAACCTGACTCAGTGAAGTAAGGCTCGGTGGTGTTTCTGAGCAGACATAATGTTCCCATGTCAACTTCGGTGATGCCCCACAGGTCAGGGATTGCACTTCCGGAATGCATAGCTCTGGGCGGCCTCACACCTTGGTCTTCGAACTCTCTCCATGGCTGAGCAGCAGTTCTGACTACCCCCTGAACTCTTGGTTGTTACTTGACATTGTATTGAGACAGAGGGTGAATTGACAACTGCCAATGGTTTTAGCCCTCAGAAAAGTCAACCTTCACTCTTCTTTTTTTATTGCCACATGCCCCAGTCTCCTCCCTTACCCGATTCAGAATCAAGTCCATCTACATCAGCGAGGTCTTGAGTGACTCCCATTAGCAGAGAGTCATGGGAACACAGTGACCCTGAATCACCCAAGGTGCCCCTGGCTCGGCATGGGAAGCTCACACAACTCCTATTTTAAATGCTTGAAAGTCCCACACAGGCTTCAGCTAGGATTTCTCTACAGGCTGTTCTCTGCAAATTTGTCATCCTGCCTTTTTCTCCCTCTAGCCCGAAGAGTCCCAAGTTCCTTCCCAAAGAGGACGCTCCTGGAAGTCCCTAACCAAATCTGTGCCATCATTATCCTCTATGTCCCTGGATCTGTGTCCCACAGAAATTCTCCTGCCTTTGTTTCCTTCTTTCAATGTCAAGTGTTCCTTCCAGTAGGCTTAGCCCCATGGCCTGCCTCCTCCTCCCCATTTCTCACTATCTCCCACACAGAAACAGAGGACGTTTAAGCAGTGCAGGCACATCCACCTGAATGTCAAGGACCACAGGAAAGATGATATACCCCTCTCAGCACACACCCAGGAGAGGAAAAGTGTCCAGGTGGAAAGGGACAAAAATACAAAGAAATCTTAGACCGTATCACCCATGCAGCAAGCTCCTCTCTGAGCATGCAAAGTTTTAATCCCAAGGGAATCTGAGGGTCACATTTTATCCACTGAATTGGAAGAAGTGGAACTAAATCCCTACTCAAATGGGCCTCAGCATCCTGATGGAATTTCCAAGTCACCCAAGAGAGCAGATAAGGGATTCCCCCCCCGCCCCGATCTCTTGCTAGTACACCTTCAACTCACTGTTGGGTTCAGGTAGGGTTGAAGGAGTCTTATTTATTTAGTTCTGAACATAGTAATATCAGATCTAGGCTGAGACTTTCCTGGGAGGTGGGAGGTACAGAGGGTGCTCACAGTAGGATTCCAAAGGCAAAATACAAAACCAGAGCTCTGGAAGGAAACCAAGTGCTGCAAGCAAGCAGCTTCACCCACACCAGCCAGCATCAGAGTGTGAATGTGGTGGGTGGGCTAGAGAAGGGGAGGCGACCTCTAGGCTCTTGCTGGACAATTCAGATGCAAACTGGGCTCCCTAAGATCTCTGCCATCCTGGCTGTTTCCCTGTCTCCTTCACTGTCATGCTTAAGAGATTTTCCTGGGTCCTCCCAAGAGAACCCACAGAGCAGCCCATGTCACCCGTCTGCCACCTCACTCGTCCTCACTGCCATCCTCATGCTTTCAGAGTCATGCTGGCAGCAACATGTGAGTGTCTAGCTGGAGCACAGGAGTTAAGAAACAGTGAAGAAAGGAGCGTTCAGCTCTTTGCTTAATCTGTGTCTGGCTTGGTTCAGAAAGCTATACGACAGTGAAGTCCTCCTGCACTGATCTGCCTGCTCTGTGCTTTCTCTGTGGCATCAAACCCTCCCTCGTTACCTCACTATTGTATCTGAGAAGCTTGATCCTTTGCTCATGCTTAGGTTTGACCTAAAGGAAATGGACTGAGCCAGGGGAGGTGTCACAGCCCAGCACTGTGCTGTGGTCACACCTGTGGCTGGGGAGGTAGAGGTGAAGATGTAGCTGGGAGCGTGGCTGCCTAAAGGAATTCCCACACAAGAGAGACGAGACAAGGAGGTAAGGTCAATTTCCACAGTGAACTTGATTCGTGTCTGTTCCTTGCTTGGGTGGGAATCAAAAGTATGGCTGAGGCTTCACACACCCATAGGTCTCTGAGGTGAAGTGAAGAAAAGGCAGATGGATATGTGTAGCCAGCCAAGGAGCTTTCTTCCACTACCTTCCCATCTGAAATTGCTTCCACTTGCCCAGACCCAGGCAGCCAAAATCACCACCCTGAGGATCCAATTGCTGTCACCCAAAAAGTCCTCTCCAACAACAAAAATGCCATCATTGTCTGGGCATCTTGCCAACTACAAAACAGGTGATTAGCATTAGATCCAAGACTAGCCACTCTTTCAGGGTCACTAAATGCTAGACGTGAATGAGGAAAGAACATTGCAGACATTCTTTTCTAAGAAGTCTTTAAAATCACCTGGTTCAGATAGTTCCAGAAAAAAAGTTAGGGAAACTACCTAGCCCCCAAAGCCACTGAAAATACTTCTTTTTCTCAAAAGTGGGATTAGGAGCTATGACTGTGGGGTCCCTAGGACTGCAACCTTCCAGGAACAGGAGATGGGTCACTTTATGGGCAGCTGATGGCCAAGAGTCCTCTGCAGTCAGGCAGAGTACTGATTGTCCACTTGGTTCTGATAGTTTTGAGCTGTGAACACCAGGGCTGGTTACTGAATCTTTTTGTATCTTGGCTTCCTTGTGGTTAAAATGCATCTGGCTCTAAGTTAAGTGCCTCATGAGACAGACATAGCAATCATTATTATTGCTCCGTGGTGAGCCTATGCTTTGGTTTGGCAACAAGTTCCAGGATCTAGCCAATTAACTCCAGCAAAAGACTTGTGGCCTCTCCAAGGCACTATGCTGAATTCACTGCTCTACAAGACCATAAAGATGCTCTACAAGATCACTCTATGAGCTTTACTATCCAGCACCCCTCAACTATCCCTCCAGAATGAAGATCCCAAGGGCACCTGGCAAGTGTACCATGCTCATGGATTATGTTGGCTGTGAACCGCTGCAGTAAAATCCTATAGGACTGAAATGTAAGCTAAAGTCCAAAAAGCCACTGTACAATCCTGATGGTGAGATTCTAACCCAGAAAAACCCAGAAGATCAGAGTGCTACAACCCTTATTGGTCTTCTGGGTTCCCATGAACTAAAGTCAATACCAGCCGGCAACATTCTGGACTGAGTTGTACTCCAGGTATGTGTTTTGGAAGCTCTGCCTGCCCTAGAGGTTCTGACATTGGGGTAAATGCCATGAGACTTCAATACCAACAGGAAACATGCTTTACAGAGGTCAAGAAATTTAACATCCTTCTCTAGCCTCAGCTGAGTCCTTAGTCTACTAGGAACATTTCTGTGTTCTTTATCATCTACTGCTATGTCTTTCAGACCTCAACTCTGCCCAGATTTTCTGACTTGTAGTATAAGGTCTTTCCTTATGCTTTATAGACAAAATAGAAGCCACTAGCTGAGAACTCCTTCCATTTCTTGCCCTCAAACCTCTCCGTAACTCCACATCCCCATTCTTTCCTCTAGGTTGCCACTATATAAGAAGAGCCCTTCTCCTATGGCAAATGCTGACTCTTCCTCCTATGGGTGCTGTTATATCCCTTCTTTTCAGGAACCGTTTATACTCTTTATTTATTTTCCATGCATTGACAGGCTCTAGGGACTGGAACAAAATATAGCTAAAAATTTCTCCCATATTAAAAATCAAGGTTTTGCCTGGAACCCATACATCCCTTCAAGGCTCCAAGGATAATCTCAACCCTTGGGGAACCCTTGTTCCAACCTTGACTCCTTAGAGCCACTTGGAACAGAAGAGTGAAGAGCTGGGGCCACCCTATTCATGTCACTCAAGAGGACAGGAGCTTCCATTTGGGGTAGGAGTACTCAAACCAAACAGGACATAAATAAAAGACAAAGTTAAATGAGGCTACGTAGAAAAGCACCAACCTAGTCTGGTCACTTCCCTGTCGAACTTCCAACATAAGCTCACCATGTTATTTACTGGTCTCACCTTTATTTATCAAGAGCCAATGCTCTGATAAGTGCTACTGTGACCCGGTGAAGAATGCAAATCCACCCAGAAACCACCCACCTTGCCCCAAGATCCTATTTTCCATGTTTCCTCCATCTTCTGACATACAGAGCTCTAGACAGTGTCCATCCCTCCTAATAGGAAGAGACTTTTAAACCACCCTGATTCACATAGTTTCAGAAAAAAGTCAGGAAAAGTATCTAGCCCCCAAAACCCATGAAGATACTTATTTGTCTCAATATATTTGAGAAGGCATTCCACCTGTCTGGTTGTGACAGGACCCAGGATTCAACAGTGTCAGTTCATCTAAGCATTCTTTTCTCAGTAGGACCCCAAGATTCTTTTCCTCCCCACTCTGGGAGCCTTCATGACAGTTACCATGATAATCTGGATGACCTAAGGGTGTATGTGGAAGTGTGTATTAGGGAGGAGGCATTCCTAGATGACTGATTTATTGTATATATTGTACTCTGTAAGCCTAGAGTACCATCTTTTTCTGACCAAGATCATTTCCCATGACCCATGGGGAAAATAGAAAACCACTCCACCCCAAGGAAAACCTCACTAGGTAGCTGGTACACAACTACAAAGGATCCCCCAGCCCTATTCCCTGACTCTCTTAACACATCAGCTCTGAATAGAAGACCTCTGTGAGTCTTGGCAACTCAGACAACAGAACTGACCTCCAGGCAGCAAGAGAGTAAGGGTTTCAGTGACCCAAGTAGTGTTTGCAGGAATCAGGTTTAAATCTTGCTTTCGCCTATCATGCTGTGTGTCCTTATGTGAATCGTTTAACCTCTCTAAGCTTCTAATTCCTTCTCAATGAGATGAGGAAACACTTCACTGTATGAACCTAACCTATCTGGAGGAGTCTCAATGAAAGCAGCCAATGGAACAGATTGTAAACACCTTCGCAAACAGAACTGAGAAAGGGACTTCTTTAAAAGTGTAATAGTGACATAGGAAAGAAATCCTGTGGGCAGCCTACAATGTCTATGTTTTTTATATTACTTGCAAAATTTCCAAATAAGAAGTCTGATCCAGTCATTTCATTAGAAAATAAAGTGTTTATTAAGAAACTATACACTGAACACTCCTATAAGTCTCTGTGGAAACACAACGCCCCATTGTCATAGCACAAGGTGAAGAAAATGGCAGAATAAAAGATGCTGGAATGGATGGAGCCTGTGAGGCTGGAAATGAGGTAATGATTTACAATAATTAAAAACATCATCCTCAAGCTTACTCCTTAAAGCCACACTCAGGAGGAGGCCCTGGATCCCAGGGGTCAATAGGACGTGATGGGGAACTGATTGACATGGAGCAATGGGAGCAGGATGAGGAGAGCTGGGAGGGGCTGGGTGAACACGCACCTTGAGGCCCTGGAAGGAACCTGAGTTCCCAGGAGATGCTCTGGAAACACAGGTGCCTGGGAGGCTATCCCAGATACTGGGTAAGACCTTGGAAAGCTCCATGTCTTTAAACCCCATGGAGGCATCTGCAGAATCAGGCTGGGTACCTGACATGAAGAAACACCATCCATAGGACCCAAGGAGTAAAACCCTTAAGTGGGAATCTTAACTCCCAAGTAAACTGGCCAAAGGCATAGACTGTACTCTATTGCTATGCATTGCCTTGAACCTTACTGGATTAAACCACCACCATTTTGTCCCAAGAGCTCTTCATGGGAGGCTCCCTGCTCCATGCTCTCCACCACCCAGTAGGCAGCCTATGCTGACTTGGCACACTGGAGGCCCCATGAGTTGGAAGAATGGGGCCAACCAGACACACAGTTGAGTATCAGCAAGTCTGGGAGAGATTCAGGCCCTACAAATATGCCTTTCCTATCAAAGCAAGGGAAAGTCATCCCTCTCCCCAGTGGATCAAGTTGAAAATGGG
The DNA here is from genome assembly GCF_000334495.1 of Tupaia belangeri chinensis. Classification (NCBI taxonomy): domain Eukaryota; kingdom Metazoa; phylum Chordata; class Mammalia; order Scandentia; family Tupaiidae; genus Tupaia; species Tupaia belangeri. Next base: position 293,200 of record NW_006203464.1, on the reverse strand, counting down.
GGAAACAACCCCCTCTTTAGGAGAGGGTGGCCATGGAGTAAGGCATGAGTCAAAGCAAGCAAAGTAAACACATATATTGACCAGAGATCAGGTGACACTTCCATTGGTGCCATGAGAGGGGCTGGAGGAGGCCAAGTTTTACTTCTCTTCCCCTTCAGTTCATCTTGACCTTGAAATGGTGATTCCATTGGGTTCCAAAAGTTCTGAGTCAAGAATAAATGGAAATAGGGGAAGAGAGCCCATTCCAGGATCATGGACTAGCAGAAAGGGCCTTGGTCCCTGCTTCCCTTGGTCCCTGGTGGTCCTAGGAGAATGGCCAATTCACAGGCAAGACCTTCTGCAGCCAAAGCTCATCAAAATGGCAGATCTAGGGGCCAAGGAGGAGCCTGGAGTAACTCTCCTTTCCAAGGAGTTTTCTAACATTGCACTCAACTTGAGCCGATCCCGAGAGAAGAGGAAGTAGGGGCAAATGTGCCCCCCAAAAAGTAAGGTTTTCTTCACCAAAAAAAAAAAAAAAAAGAAAAAGAAAAAGACAAGTGATTAGCTTCCATTCTTTCGTCTGAGACCTAATCTGGTGCCAACACTTGGACCTGGCTCCCCTCCTCCTACAGCGCCATGCCGTCTCTGCCTCTGCTTAGGTGCTCTCGTGACTCTTCCCCACTGGACGCTGCAGGGCGATGAGGTCACTAAGAGGACAGCACAGTATCCTAGGGAGAGCCAGGGGACCCCACACTTCCGAGCAGGAAAAGTGAGGCTGGAGCAAGCTGGACTTCATCAAGCTCTCTCCTGGTGGTTGGGTTGTTTTTGTAAAGCAAGAAAATGGCTAGCGTGTTTAAAAGATGGCTCCTGGTGCACGGGTTTTTAATACTTTTTTATTGGCTCTAAAGGTGGTGGCAGGAGCTGCCTCAGAGGCCAGAAAAAAAGGAGCACAGTGATGATTGGAGGGAAGGGGCAGCCCTGCCAGTGGTGGATGGGGACAAACACCCATCTTGGTGGTAGAAAAGGGTGCGGGGGCACCGGCGGCTCATGCAGTTTCTACTCAGCATCCCCAATCCAAAAACAACAACGCCTAGAGCTTCCAACCTCTCAGAGGGCCCAGCCTACCAAGGTGACATCAGAACAAGGAGGCTTAAAAGGAGTTTTTGTTTTTTGTTTTTTTTTAAAAGCCATGACGTCCTTTGCTGAAATAAACATTGACATCCTCAACATAGATGCCATGGTTAAGAGGCTTGGAATGTCCGGGAAGGCTTATTGGATTCAACATAATTTCTCTGAAACCTATAAAAAACAAAAAGAAAAAAAAAACAGAAAAACAGAAAAAAGCAAAATAAAGTAAAAACCAAAACCCCCAAAGAAGATCAAAATTAGGAGGGGAAATAGAGAGGGAGCTTGAACAGGGAAGAATCAGAGATGTGGATATAGATATATTGGAAATCGCCAAATAAATGGTCACGAAAGGGAAGGATAGGAGGGGGAATTAACATAAAACCAAGCATGGTCAGAAACACTGGAAACACTCTATTTTGCTGCGGCCTCCACTGAACCGAGGAAGGGAAGTGAGCAAAAACTCTTGGGAGGGTGTGGCCTTGGGTTGTCACAGAAAAGGAGGAGCAGTCTCATCTATGTGGGTCTCAGTCTTCTATCCCATTTGGGAAGAAGCCCCCTGATCATGGGGAGGTGGGAGAAGGGGCACAGTACATGCTAGAGTCGCTAAAGAGCTAGGGGACAGGAACTGGCTGTGCTTTCCCAGAATTTACATTCTTTCTAGGCATTGGGTTGTTGGAAAAGTCACGACGCATTTTTTTTTTTTTTTTTGCAGAGAAAAACATAGAAAAATATGCATGACTTTTCTGACAACTCAGTATCAGAGAAGCTTTCCTAATTCTGCAAGCTAAAAGTTCATAGACCACTTTTGACCACACCCATAGGTGGGGTTACTAAACTTCTCAGTCTCTAAGCTCTTCCTCATTGACCTTTTCACCTCCTCTCACCACATCAGTGGAAAGTTTAGGAAATGATGGCTGATGGTCTTAGCCTTCCCATAAGTCCAAGTCTTGTGGGAAATGCAAACACTCTGGAGAAGTAACACTGGTGGCCAACAAGCCACGGGCTGCCTCAAGCATGGACATCCATGGTGGCTCAGTTCCAATTCCAGCCATGGACAGAACTAGGATGCCCAGATAAATGAGTGTTCCTGATCTAATCTGCAGAAAGAAGTTGTTCAATCAACTCCAGACTTAAAACATGTCTGTAAGGAGTGGGGAGGGGGGGGCAATATGTGGCGTAATGGTAAAGGTGCTGAACTACCACATGGTTGACTGTGGTTCAAGTCTCAGACCTGGGGGCTTAAAACTAATGTGTGGAAATGCTCAAAATCCCAAGAGAAAAATGGAGAAGGGATTGAAGCATGGCCATCCACCCATGAGGGTGAGTTCTCTTTCTCTCTGTTTCTCTGTCGCTCCAGAGAGTGCATGTGCCCTATAGCAAAACTCCTTCCCTTTAAAAATAAAAAGTGTGTATGTGTGTATTGAAGGAATGGAGTGGGAGGGGGCAGATACGTAAAAAGAACAAACCTATCTTTTCATAAAACCTATGTGCAGGCATATGAAGGGTGCATTGGGCCACTGGGTATTGAAGGCATGATGGGGAGAGACTGAAACAGGATTCATTTCACTGAAGGTTTCCCCTGAATCTGCCCAGAATGTGTTATGATCAAAAGTGTTGACTTAGTTTGAGTGTAGGGACCCCTCCCTCTACAGAGAGTGGGGTCTGATGTGTGAAGATAGAGGGAACTTTCCTTGCCATTGTGCTTAGAGGGAGGCTCAGTTTTGAAATGAGATGTTTCTGATAGAGTTTCCTTGTAGTGACCCTGAGGAAGGGCTCTCTAGGGCCTACGGGGTAAGAGAAGGAAGGCCATTGGAGTGGGCAGGCAACTGAGAAGTTTCTGACTGAGAGGTCTGTTTCTCTCCAGGCCACGATCCCACTCTTGCTTCTTCCTGGAAGACCAGGACCACAGTGAGCACTGAGAAATGGATATATGGGAAGGCTGATGATGGGCAAATACACACTTGCCCACTAGAGGCCCATGGACCCCCATGTCTAACTTCTTCTTCCACTCCTCTTCTAGATCTTGTGACATTTCTTCCCCTAGAAGAGACTCCTCTACTCTAAGGGATTTTAGTATCAATCCTACACTGGATTGCTAGTCAGATCTGAGACACAGGGAGGGTTGATGACTCTTCAAGTCTTAAGACCAAGCTTGGTAGGGGGTGGGGCCTTTACTGCACACAAAGATGTCAAAGGAGGAAACTCACCATGTGACCTTGGATAAGACACATCCCCACTCTGGACCTCGGGCTCCTCATATATATAGTGAGTTGATGGGACTAGATGATCTCTATTGTCCTTCAAGTTTAATATCCCATGATTGTCTATGTTTGAAAAGACCCCTGGCAGAAGAGGCAGACACGAGGGGATTAATGATCAGTATTGAGCCCCAAGTATAAAAACATGGGGGAAAATGGTCTTAAGTGCACAAGCCACAAACAGGAACCCAGGAGTTTCTGGCTCCTGTACCTGGCTTGTTTTAGGCACACGATCTAGGTCCATGATCCTCTGAGAGTGTACAGCGGCATTATAGAACTGGTACAAGCCGGAATCAGGGAAGAAAAATTCACCATCATCATCAACTCCTTCTGACCCTTCTCACATGGCGCCTGCCCACTGCATCTGCCTTCTTGGGCCTGAACATCCCCAAATTGTGCCCGCCCCTGTTATTCTTGAGTCTAGAAGGATGATTCTTATGACTTGGGAGATGACCTTGTTGGACCTAAGACTGCTTGCTGACTCCTTTCTCCTATAGAGTAAGTTCAGTGAATCTCTAAGAGGGGAGGAACATGACAAGGTGGGGAGGGGGAGATGATGAGGAGATGAGAGGGGCTGGTGGTGTTTGGTTCCTTAAAACCTTTCTTGCCTTTGTTAGGGTATAAACTTTTGGAAGAACAGAGCTATTGTACAATGGAGACCCGAGGACTGCAACTCCTATGAAAGGGATGTCATTTAGCTCCTGGAAGCGCCTCTTCACTGGAGGCCATGCAGCACCCATGGGTCCGAGAAGGCTCCATGTCCGATCCATTAAGGACCACAGCCAGCCCCGCCTAAGTCTCTGCCAAGGTCCCTGAAGCTGCTTTCGTGCGCATGAGCCTTTTCCCATATGAGCTGGGATCTGAAGTTTGTTTTCTCTGGAACTCTCTCCCAGGTGGAGCCTTTCCAAGATTCTAAAAGCCGAAGCCTGATAGCATAAGAGGCACGGCTCCAAAATCCTCCATTCCTCCCCCTCTTCCTCGGAACAACCCCAGAGCAGGAAGGAAAAGGCATTTTCTGGGGGAAGGGTAGGGAAGACCAGGACCACAATGGGTACTGGGAAATGGATATACAAGAGGAGCTACGACGGGCAGGTACACACACAAAGAAAGCCTTGCCCACTAGCGGCCCATGGACCGCCATGGCTACCCTTTTCCTCCATCTGTCAACAGCTTTCCCCAAAGACATCCAGCACAAAGGTACTTGCAGGCCCCTGTAATTCAGAACAGAGCCTGGTCTTCAGGGATTGTCTAAGGATACGTTTCCTGAGAAGCAAGCCAGAGACTCTGGGATCATTTTAGGACTGGGAAGAGGCTGTAAAGGAAGACGTCAGGGGAGAAGGGGCGCTGAGCACCCATAGGATTGGTTGAGAAGTGTTAGGGCTGATCCCACTGAGCCAAGAGCAGGTTAAATCTTTCCAGGCAAGTCCTTTATATTCACTGCAGCAAGAAAAGGCCAGTTCTCATGGTTGTGTGACGCCAAAGGGCGCCTAAAGTTCTAAAACCTCTCTGCTTTTCTGATAACCTTTCAGACTAATCATTTTGCCCTTCCTGGGGTTTCATCCCTACATTTGGCTTTGGGATTCTACTGGCTTTCTAGTCCCTGCCAGTGAGAAAAATTTCCCTGCACCTTCTGTCCGCCATCTCCAGTACACTTTGGGTTCTCAAAGGCCTCCCTGTCTCTGCTTCTTCCTTCGCTCTCTGACATGACAACATTATAATCGAACTCTATAAAGTGCTTCATGGTACAGCCTTGATAAAAAGACCCACTACCAAACAGAGCTCCACTGGATTAGTTTCAAACATTCTCTCTTCCAAGTATCTGTTTATCACCTTAAGGGTGCTGCGTCACAGTGACGCTTAGCACTCTATAGTCTGGGATGGGCTGAAATATACCAGAGTCCTCATGCTGAGGTTGTGGATGGCTTACTCATGGGAAACCAGAGACATGGCTACTCAGGTGGGAGGCTACTCAGCATGGCATCCTCGCCATGACCATCCCACCTTTTCCCAAGGGTGTCAAAAGGGATGACATTTCTGAACCATGCTGCAAGGTAAGGCAAGGGATGAAGAAGGGATCTCCCTAGCAATGCCTGGCTGTAACAATCCTGCTGTCAGACATACCACCGATCACCCTGGAGCCCAAAGAGCTATAGAGGTAAGTGACAGTGACGCACACTGCCTACAATTAGTCCATGATCCTCTAGCATCCTTAAGAGGGGGAGATGAACTCCATTTGACAAGAGAGAAAACTGCCTCCATAACAAGAGAAGCCAACCCCACGTTCTCTTTATGACAGAGCCTGAATTCAAGCCCAGCTCTTCCTAACTCCCAAGTCCTTGTAATGAACTACTTTGCAATGTGGTTTCCATTTGTTGGAAACCTCTATCTAGGCAAAGGAGGTGAAGGAAAGAGGAATAGAGACATTCCCTAGGGAAGGCAAAGCTATACATCCAGCCCCTTCAGCAAGCTCTGGACTTCTGTCACTAATAACTCCCCTAATGGCAGAGATATACAGTCCCATGCCCACTACTCCCTTCTCCAGACGAGCCCTGGAGGTCTCTCTCCCAAGGTGATGTCATTGTCTGTACTCCCTACCTTTGACAGCTACAACCCTCACCATAGCACTTGGAAAGTACTGGGACCTTATAAGCAAGGCATGCCAAACTCTGCCTAGACACTGACTCCTTCGTTTTGATGTTACTTCTAGAGGCTAGCCAAGGAAGGATGAAAATGGTCTCGTAAACGAGAGGGAGTAATGCATCTAGAGAGAAAAGCAAGTCTTCTGAGAATACCCCTGAGAAGCCAAGCATGGTACCCAGGAAAGCTCTCTTCCCAGACCGTCCCTGGGGCTACCGTGTGAACAAGGCAGAAAGGAACACATTGTGTGGGAGAAAAGCTCTTTCATAGACACACATCTCTCATTGTATTTCCTGCCTGTGTGGTGGCCCTGTCAAGGTCATGGGAAGGTGGTTACCAAGAAGTCCTAAAGGTCCTTGGAAAAAGGCTATCAGTGCTTTGTTCTATAAGACAGCCTCTTGGTATAGCAATTGCTTTTTTGAATGTAAGCTCTTCTTCTGCCACTAGATGCAATAAAAGGTACCAGCTCAGGTGAGAACAAATGTCTATGCTTAGCAGCTACAAACTAAGTTGCTTAAAAATCTCAGATCTCAGGGCCAGCAGGTGGCATAGTGGTTAAGGTGCTGGACTCCCACATGGCCAACCATGGTTTGAGTCCCAGATCTGGAAACTTGAAATTCACACCAGGTGTGTGTACATGTGTGCCCAAAATCCCAAGAGAATGGAGGAGAAGGGATTGCAGTGTGATCATCCCACCAGGGGGTGATTTCTTGCTTTCTGTCTCACAGTCTCACTCTGTCTCCCCAGCAAGCTCACATACCCTATAGCGAAAATCTCTCAAAAATAAATAAATAAATCCCCAAAAAACAAACAAACAAAAAATTAAAAAAAAAAAACAATCTCAGATTTATTCTATTATTATGAGGTTGGAAACCTAACTCAAAGGCCACATCTAACCCTAGGCTGTATCTTCTCTCTTTCAACAGATATGGTAGTTTTAGAACATTTTTATTTAGTTACTGACATTTAAAACTTGAGAGATCTCATACTTAAAATATCCCCATTTCTAGCTACCTTTGAGATTTCACGTGTCCTGGCGACATTTCTGCACAGGGATACTCAGCCAGAGCAGAGTCGGTCACTCAGTTGAGACAAGGTGTATATTCTCCATTTTGCCATGTTCCGCACCACTCCCTACTATCCTCTACCCCTCTTCACTTATTTACAAGACCTTCAGGGTTTATCCTCACATCTGAATTGAAACTTTACAATACACAATAGGCTTCGTGTGTGAAGTTACAAGCCGTGCATTAAAGACTAGGAATGCAATCTCAGGAAGTCTCATCAACCATCCCTATAAAACCAAAACTTAGGAGACCAGCAGATGGCGTAACATTTACGTCACTGGACTCCCATGTAGTTGACTATGGTTCAAGTGCTAGACCTGGCGGCTTAAAACTCACACTGGGCGTGTGTGTGTGTGTGTGTGTGTGTGTGCGCGCGCACACGCCCAAAATCCCAAGAAGAGAATGGAGAAGGGATTGTGACATGGCCATTCCCCCGCCCCGGAGGGTGGGGGGTGGGGAGGGGATGTCTTTCTGTCTTTCTGTCTTTCTGTCTCTCTGGTGAGTGTGCACAAATCTCTCTTAAAAACAAAACAAAACAAACTTAGACTCCTCTGTTCATGTTTAACAATGAAAAAGAAATGGCTGGAAATCTATAGCAGAGGGACAAACCTACCTCGGAAAGGGGAGAACACTCCGGAACTGAACTGTAAGGGTAAAGGGTCCAGTGTAGTCAGAAATCAGGTTCCCAACAAGAAAAACTCCTGGGCCCCCTGGAAATCTGCTGCTAGGACAGAAGGTGGCACTCATATCACCAGCTGGCTGGAACTTCCACATTACCTGCCATGCAGAAGGTCACTGAAGGCCATCTAGTAGGACTTTTTTTTTCTTTTTAAGAGGTTTTTGTTATAGGGCATGTGCACTTACCAAAGAGAGAGGCAGAGACAGTGAGAGAGAAAATGAGAAATCATCCCCCAAGGGGATGACCATGATGAATCCTTCTCCTCTACTCTCCTTCTGGGATCTTGGGCATGCACGCATACGTGCCTGGTATGATTTTCAAGCCACCCGGTCTGGGACTTGAACTGTGGTCAGTCATGTGGGAGTCCAGCGATGTAACCACTACACTATCTGCTTGCCCCTAGCAGGACTTTTAATACTGCTGGTATAGTCCATGGAGCATCATCTGATGCAAAGTATTACATGTTACAGAGGGTTCTATAGGATACTGACATGCTCGGAGCTGAAATGTCCCTGTTGCATACCCGGTGGCTGAGAGTATCGAACTGAGATCCCCAGCTTTAATGTAGGGGATTCTTCCTGGAAAGCCAGGTTGATCCTACTAAGAAAGTGAGTGATGAGACCACTGGCCTACTAGGCAGTGTGGCTAACCCAGTTCCACCTGTGGGTAGACATTCAGAGGGAGGGGACTGAGGCCTCAGGATCCCAGATATTTGACTTATGGAATCATGGCCCTGGGAAGTCACAGTGGGAGGGTGTGTCCATGGCTGGGTGAGAGAAAAGGGCATGAAACACTGAGATTCTCAGCAAAAAGCCAGAAAGGAGTCTTAGAGGTGATCAAAACTCATCCCTGATGGGTTTCAAGCTCTCACTCAAAAGAGGGAGGATGTGCCAGGAGGCTTCACCTTTGGCATCACAAAGACCATCACAACAGTAAGTTAATCTTGGCTTAAAGGAGTGAAATGTTAGTTTCAAATAAAGTAAAACCCCTTTCACTGGTTAACCGAACGAAGTGACCTGCTGGAATCAAAACACTCCCTAAGCCAGGCAGTAATATCAGTCACGTGGCAAACTGCTCTACCATTCTCAGTCATCACTATTTAAAAGACTCTTTGTGGAATCAGCAGGTGGTGTGGTAGTTAAGGCACTGGACTCCCACATGGCTGACCAAGGTACAAGTCCCAGGCCCAGAGGCTTGAAATATGTCTGGTGCGTGTGCGTGCATGCCCCAAATCCCGAGAGGAGAATAGAGGAGAAGGGACTGCAGTGTGGCCATCCCTCCTTTCTCTGTGTCTCTCCAGCGAGCATATGCACCCTAGAGAAAAACTCTCTCTCTAAAACAAAAGACAATATGTAATAGCTATGCATCTATATTCTCGCTTAACTGAGAGAGAGAGAGACCTTCCAGTATTAATAATCCATTTGCATTCCTTTTCTTGCACTTCCAATATCTATCTTTATTTTCAGCATTTTTTTTCTCTCTTTGATTCTTTTGACTCTTTTCAAATGTTCAAAATATCAGAAAAGCATAGAAGATATAAAAACTCTAAGCCCACCACCAAGCTCTAACGATTTATAAGACTGGGTTATTAGAAAAGTCATGACATATTTTTCTATGTTTTTCTATGCATCAATGTGTCATGACTTTTCCAACCACCCAATATGTTGATATCTTCTTTTTAAAGGTTTGTATAAGGAATTCAGTCCAGCAATGACTGAGCCTATGGGAGCCACACGAGACCCTGTTTTTCCTCTTATGGCTCACCAGAGGTAACTGCTACTCTGAAGCAGTGCATTCTCATTGCCAGACATCTTGCAATAATTACGTTGCTCGTGCATGTATCCATAACCAAATTATAGTATTGTTTTGCTTGAGTTTAAACTTTAAAAAAGAGATGTTCTCAGGTAGCCAAAGTGGTCAAGGGAGTCAGATCCCCACACAGCCGATGGTTGTTAGAATCCTGGCCCTGGCAGCATGAAAAATCACACCAGGGCGCATGTATGTGTGTGCGCCCCAAATCCCCACCAGTTGGAGAAATGAAGGAGAAGGAATTGCACCATGACCGCATGTTCTTCCTTCCTCTCTCTCTCTAGTGAGGACATACCACTCCAGGCAATGGGGAAAAAAAAAAGTTTTCTCCATTTATCTATACACGGATGCATGTCGCTCTTATTCATTAATTGTAACTGATGGAGTCCACTGTCTGAATACAGCACAAATTCTTTGTCTGTTCTACCAACTGACACTGTTTCTATTTTCTCATTATTCCAAAAAAAGTTACAGTAAATATTATTACACAAGTCTCTTTATGCACATGTGGGAGACGCTCTCAAGAGGAGTGGTTGGCAAACTCTTTCTATAAAGGGCCAGACAGAAAATATTTTAGGTTTTACAAACCTTACTGTCTCTGCTGCCACTGAAGTCTGCCACTGCGGTCCTAGCCATAGTCAACACAGAAACAAATAAGCAGATTCCAATAAAACCCATTGATAAAAATGGGTAGGAGCCAGATTTGGCTGTTAGCTTATAGGTCAGTTTGCTGACTTTGCTCTTGAGCCTTCACTTTTCTTTTTCTTTTCTTTTCTTTTTTTTCTTTTTTTTTTTTTTTTTGTTTTTTTTGTTTTTTTTTTTTGTATTTGGGTGTTTTTTATGGGAGTTTTTTTCCG
>NW_006203464.1:282193-282644 GCF_000334495.1 Tupaia belangeri chinensis | reverse complement strand
GGTCGGCCATGTGGGAGTCCAGCGACATAACCACTATGCCAAGCTGGCCCTCTAGCCTTCTTACTCAGAGAGCAGTTACGTGTACACGGGCAACAGCAGCCGCTGAAAGTCTGGTGGAAACAGAACTTCTCAGACCCCACGAGATCAACATCTACAGCTTAACAAGCTCTTTGGAGGATTCCTAGGTTCACAAATGTTTAAGAATCCATTATTTGGAGGCTAGCTCTATAATTTAGTGTATAAGGGGGTTCTCAAAAGGTTTGTTGAAAAATGGAATTAGTGTATGATTTCAGTGGAAAAAAACTGAAATCTATGTGTGCATGTACATATATTATTTGTAAGTTAAAATTATTTGTGTTTACTTACTGTGACTACCATTCAGACTATATTCAGAAATCCTTTTTGTGGGCTTTCTTAGCAAAAAAAAAAAAAAAAAAAAAACTGTATCTTT
>NW_006203464.1:273986-281957 GCF_000334495.1 Tupaia belangeri chinensis | reverse complement strand
AAAAAAAAAAAAAAAAATCTGTATCTATGGATAATGTCTCAATCTTCTGTGTGTATGTTTTATGAATATGTAAGTATTTAGATTTTTTTAAATTACTATGTTCTTTTAAAAAAATTCAAAGCAAGGCTAGTCGTGAGAATAGTGGATAACATCATACTATGCCATCAACTCCTAAAATGTTCTTTCTGTCTGTTCTGGAAGAATACAATAAATTACCATTTTTTTTTTCTTTTTTGAAAGATTTTTGCTACAGGGCACGTGTGCTAGCTAGAGAGACAAAGAGAGATGATAAGTGAGAAATCGCTTCCCCAGGGTGGATGGCCACACTGTAATTCCTTCTCCTCCATTCTCCTCTCAGGATTTTGGGCACATACACATATATGCCCCCGGTAAATTTTAAGCTGCTGGGTTCAGGACTCGAACCACAGCCGACTATGTGGGAGTCCAGCAATGTAACCGCTACACCATCTGCTGGTCCCAGATACAATTTCCGTAATCACTCTAATATGAAGTAACTTGTTATGTTGTATTCATATAACTGATGTTACCAAATATTTTGACTCCCAGACTAGTAGAGGGCAGAGGCTACCACCTGGTAGTCTCGTTTTAAAACGCATTTCCTTGAGTACTAAAGTCTGCACTCATTTCAACTAAGGGTTCTTGTTCTGTGAATTGCCCATTAATATCCTGTCCTTATTTCATCCATACACACAGTTGTTGCTCTTCATTTGTAAGACTCTATTTATTCTGGATGCAAATGATTTGTTACAGATACATGGATTGGAATGAGGCTCCCTTGGTCTATGGCTTGTCTTTTAACATCATACATGGTACTTAATATAAATTTGTTTTTAAATTAATGTAGCCAAATGAATTAATCTTTCCTTTCATGTTATTTATAATTTGGATTTTAAGAAATGTTTCCCTCCTCAAAGTCAAATGATGTTCTCTTTTCCTTTAACAGTGCTACATTTAATAAATCTCCCTTACAGAAGAAATCCAAATAATTTATGTAGAAACTCCTCACTCAAGCGAGGGGAGCTTAACCCACCACCCACCCCCAACCCTTTGAGTGTGTGCTGTTATTGGCCTGCTTCCAAAGTGTGTGGAAAGGGGGAAAGTGGAACTTGGCAGGGAAGAAACTTGGCAAACACCATCTCAGCTAGGTGGTCAGGGTGAATGGCCTCAGAGATGAGTCACATGATAAGGATATAATTTCAATCTGATGTGATGAGAACTGCACTTTACCTCTGTGATCCTCCTTCCCAAAACCCCTGCCTCCAGACAGCGAGACGAAATTGAGAGACAGTCTATGAACATGTGACCAGGGCTCCTCAAAACTGCCAATGTCATCAAGGACAAGGCAAGTGTGAGAAAGCCTCACGGGTCAAGAGGCGGCTAAGGAGACATGATTCCTGAAAGTAACATGGCATCCCGGATGCGATTGTATAACAGAGAAGATAGAAAACTGGGGGAATCGAAATACAATGTTTAGTTAACAGTAATATACTGACATTAGTTTCCTAATTGTAACAAATATATCCTAGTGATATAGGATGATTACAATGGAGAAAACAGGATGAGGGATATAAGGGAATCCTCTGTACTATTGTTACAACTTTCTGTATGTCTGAAACTGTTTTAAAGTTTACAAAAGCTTATTTAAAACAAAAAGTTCTACTTTCAAATTGCCTCAGAATTTATCGTTTTCGGTCAATAGTTTGAGGTAATAATATACTTTTATTTTTCCTCCTGTGGTTTTATTAGGTTCTCCTCATGTACTGATTTGCAATGACATGCACAAAAATACACATACACCCACACGTCTGTCCATCTACCTATCTATCTGCAGATACACACACACACACATTTTCCAAATGCAAAAAAATAAATAAATAAAAATGTTAGACCTTGGACTATTTGTCTCTCCTGTCCTAATTACGGTAACTTAATGGTAAGTCTTTTTTTACACACTTGGACAAACCTCTTCCACCTTTATCTTCTTAAAAAAATATCTTGGTTATGCTTGGTCTTTCATTCTTCCATATACATTCCAAGATAAGGTTATTAAACAAAAGCCTTTAAAATCCTGCTGAGATTTTTACTGGAACTGTATTTAATTTATACATTTATGGGGAAATTACATGTTTATTATTGGGCTGTCAGGGAAGTCACGACATATCTTTTCTATGTTTTTCTGTGCAAAAATGCATTATGGTTTTTCCATCAACCCAATCTACTGGTTCTTTCCCCACCCATTTACAAGGCTTCAGCCCCACTTATTCAGTTATTCTTTCAGACTCAATAATGAACAGTATTTTTCCATAAAGTCCTTTTATGTAAAATCTTTTAGATTTATGCATTTTTACTTAATTTTGAGGGGGGTTATTTCATTTTTGCCATTGTAAATGTAACTTGTTTTCACTGAAATTTTCTAATAGTGTTTGGGAGGAGATACATGATTTGTTTACTGATCTTGTATTAGAAACTATACTGAATTCCCTGATTAGTTTTAATAATTACTTTATATTCTCTGATATTCTACATAATATTATTAAATTTTTCACAATAAGGACAGTCATCTTTGTCTTTTCAATTATTTTGTTTCTTTTCTTGTCTTACTGCATTGGCTAGAATTGCCAGAATATTATTGATTAAAAATCATGAAAACAAGCATCTTTATCACTATTTTCATGTGTTTCAGAACTTTGGATTATAATTCATTTTTACTGGCAAGAATTTAATGGTTTCTTTCTCTTTTCTATTTTTTCTTTTCCATTTCTGCCCACTCATGTTGGCAAATTTGTTGTTGTTGTTGCCTCCATCCAGCTCTTGGAACTTTGTTTCCAAATCCTATGATGATGGCATGGAGCCCTTACAGAGTAATGTTGAAACTATAGCACAACAGGCTTCAGCTAATTGAGTGGCTTAATTCAGGTCATAATCTCAAAGGTTGCATCTTTATTCCCTCTCCCCCACTTCCTTAAGCTAGCAGATTTCTGGTACAGTACCTCAGATAGCAATAACAATTTTTTTAAAAATCTTCTTCGGTATGGAAGCCTATCATCAGCTCATGGCTTCAAGCAGTGAGTCTAGCTCTGATCCTCTGGCAGTGTGAATCATGTATAGTTGTGCAGATCCCACAAGAGCTAAATCCTTGCCCTTACTTTTTGCTTCCCTACTTGGGGCCCAGCATGAGAATAAATATAACTTTATCACCTTTTCTTTATCATTTCTGGCCCACAGGTTATTTGTCTCATTTTAGGGCTCAGTTATGTCTTCTAATATTTTCTGCCATCACTATTATCTAAAGTGGAGGAGGTGCACTAAAGCAATATACCATCTTGACCAGAGCCCAATTATTCTTCTTTCTGTATTAAAGCGACTGAAGTTTTGTCCTATTTCTAAAGTTAACCTCTCAACTGATGCCTTCAATCCTATCTCCAGCTTCATTCTTCAATTATTTCCTGTCCCTCTAGAATCTTCTATCTCTCCTGTTCTAGTTCCCTTTGTACAGGAATCTATATATGGTCACCTTTATCTTTAGTTATGTGCACATATCCCAAACCCATGGATGCCCATATTCCCAATAAATGATGGAGCAATGTCCTCTACTCTTCCACATGATCTAAAGCTTTAGTTCCTTAGCATACCAACATTTTGCAAGATCTGATTTCAACCCTAACTTTCACTGTCTCACAGATCAATCATGCTTACCTACCTACAATTCAATTCCTTCTAAGAAATTAACCTCCTGAAGGTCACCAGTGGTTACCCATGACTATGTTTTCTCCATTCCTCTTAATCTTGATCATCACAGAGAATGACTACCTACATGTCCCCGTGACACATAGGAGGAGTCTTCAAAAAGCTCATGATGGGGCTGTCTCTATAGCACAGCAGGAACGTGCTGCTCAAGAGAACGTATATTCCACATGGTGACCATGGTTTGAATCCCTGGACTGGTCAGCCTAAATCATGCCAGGCACATGTGTTATTGCCCAAAATCTACAGGAAAATTGAAGAAGGAGATCACAGCACGACCAGATCTGTGGAGGGTACTTATCTCTCTCTCTGTCTCACACGTGCATGTACACTTTATCATGAATAAAAGGAGAACATTTATAAAAAGTGTACTATAATAAAAACTATGCATGGATTTTCAGATTGTTTTGCATCAAAGTAAACTCATATTTCATTTCATTTCTCCACAAAATTTCTGAAGTCCTCTCACACTATCCCACCCTAGTCATCCTTCTACCTTTCTGCAGCTGAGCTACAGGTCCTATGATGGTTTCTCCAGATCAGTCCTCACATATCTTACTACTTAATGACTGGTTCTCAGACTACAGTGGAGCATCGTAGGGAGCTTGCTGAAAATGCAGACCTTAGGCTCGACCCCAAACTTACTCAATTAGGATCCACATTTTAACAGAACGCTCAGGTGGTTTCCACATACATCGAAGAGGGAGAAGAACTACTCTAACCATCTGCTCCTCTGCTTCTACCTGACCATCTCCAGTAGAAGATGACTGGATGACTTCTAACCCTTTGTCTCCACCCATAAATTGTCTTCTAAATGTCATTCTCACAATGCCAAATGGGCTCTTGGCATTCGCATTATTATGCATCATAACCAGAAACTCAACATTTCTATAGCGCCCATCCCAAACAATTCCACTTTCTGACAGGCCAATTCTTTACAGTCACAACCATACTTACAATGTCGAGGCACAAACTCTCAGAGTCGCTCTCATTTCTTTCCAATGCCTTAATTCCCCACATCTAATCAAATACCAGATTTTAAAATTTTTTTTCAGTATCTCACATACAGAATCTTTCATTTAGATCTCCACTATAGCAAAGCATGGCAGAAAGATCTGCAGAAAGACTGATCTGGCTTTCGAATCCCAGTTCCACCACTTACCAGCTATGTGGGACCTTAAAACCTAAAGAAACACTTCATTTCTCTGAGCCTCATATTCTTCTTCTGTAAAATGAGGACATCGTGATCTATCTTATGTGCTATTGTGATTTTCTTTTTAATCTTTAAATGATTCAGATTAGTTCTGGACATATGGCACACATTAGATAATTACCAAGTATCAGTGTATACTTCCCTCACCATCGACTCCTATGTTAGGGCTACTGTTCTGGGGATTCTTTATGTATTTCCCTGATTTATTAAGATAGTTCACCTGACACACTGCTGTGAAATCCTATCATTAAAATATCACATTCACCCATCCACTATACCTCTCAGAAGCCACCAGTGACTTCAAAGAACCATGATGCCCAAAAGGCCTAGGCTACAAACTTAGTCTTGCTATCTCCAATTTCCAACCAACCATGGCCTTATCACCCACTCTTCCCCTTTGACTACTCTCTGATTCAGATAAACTTGAACTCTATACTACACTTTTTAGTTCTGTTCTCACTTCCATGGTATTCCACTGTCCTGAATGTTTACCTTCTAACTTATTTTTCTCATCCAATTCCCACTCAGTAATTCCATCATCATGGTGTATAAGTCGCTTGGCGGTTCATGGTGAATTTCTATATCATATGTCTTCTGTTACCTGGAACTATTTTAAATATGAAATGCCATGATGAAACATTTCATGTATTTATTTTTTACTTCTCTGTAAGATTATTTTTTAATAGCCTAACAAGCAATATATAGATAGATAGATAGATAGATAGATAGATATGCATTTGCCCAGGCAATGACCTAAGTGCTATGCATGGATTTCCTCATCCAACTTTTTCAGCATCCCTATTGGCTAAGAACTATTTTGGTCCCTAGTTCTTGAATGGGAAAACTGAAAGCAGAAAGCTCAGTAAATCATACTACATTGCCCTGTTAGTAAAATGCAGGGCCAACATTTAAATCCAGACTTTCTCAACCAAGCTCTATTCTTTTAACTCCTCTGTAGACTGATGCTCAGAGGGGGAAGCAAATCTAACAGCTCTGTTCCCCTGGGACAGACCAGGATTCCAGGATTTTAGGGAGATTTGTTGAGAACCACGTGATCAGACTTGTGTGTGAACAGTCTGTGTAACAATATACTGCATTATTTTGGGATTTTACTCAAGTACCTTGGTATTTGCAAAACATTTCTATTTCCAAATGCCTTTAAGAAATGATTATGTTGTTCTCAAAATAACTCTGTGACGGAATTAAAAAAAAAAAATGATCTCAACATTAATGCCTTCTACCCTGACTTGACCAAAACAAAAATCGTGATGTCCCGACTGCTACCCCAGGGTGTCTGAATTTCCTGGGGCCATGATTATATTATTTAAGATGCAATGAGCAAATGCCAAAGGCTGGAGTCCAGCAGGAAATGGGATCAATGGAGCCCAAATCCCTGGGTGGTATCAATTTTAAGCAGATTATCTTAGAGTGAGATATAGCTAATAGGATAAGATGCTAAATTTATTACCCTAAAAATCAAATAATATAAATCTATGAGTTACCTTTCTGGCTCTGAATCTTCATGATTGATAATGATGATGAAGTTACTGAAGACGATAAGACAGGGGACAAATCTCCCCTGATATATCCGTAGAGAGCAATAGTTCATCGCTTTTCTTCAGGTTCTTTCTAATATGATGAAAGCATGCTTATACACATAGAGATGCACAAAAATACTCAATTTGGGCAATGCAGGTGTCAAGTTGTCTCTCCCAAAGACCCAGATAAAGAGTGGTAGACATACATCACACGGCTCACAAAGCCCCAGCATTCTGCAACGACAGACGCTGTAGCAGATACCAGCCAATGTAACTCAAATCCCTGTTTTGACTGTGCTCCAAATCTGCAAATTACTGACACTTGAGGGGCTCCTCTGACCACTATGTTCAGAGCTAGAGAAAGGGAGAGGGAATAGCAAGACAAGGATGAAACCATTACTGCTGGGAGGCACTTTAAATCCAATGACAAGGCAGGGCCAGCGGGAGGTGTGGCAGTTGGGATATTGGACACTCCCACATGGCCACCTATGGTTAGAGTCTTGGACCTTGTGGTTTACTTTCTGACTTTCTCTCTGTCTCTCTGTGTCTCTCTGGTCAAATTAAGATGAATGAATAAATAAAAAATTCTTTAAAAAAATCCAATGACAAGAGGTCAGTAGGTGGCATGGTGGTTGAGGCACTGGACTCCCACATGGCCAACTGCGGTTCGAGTCCTAGATCTGGCAGCTTGAAACTCGTGTTGGGCATGTATTTGTATGCATGCCCAAAATCTTGAGAGGAGAATGGAGGAGAAGGGATTATGACATGGCCATATCCCCTGGGGTGATTTCTCACTTTCTGTATCTCGGTCTTGCTCTGCCTCTCTAGCAAGCACATGCACCCTAAAGGAAAAGAAAATAAAAGTCTCTCTCTCAAAAAGAAAACAAAAAAATCAAATGCCAAGAAAATAATGGCATCACCTTTCTAAGTTCACCTAATAATAATTTTGCAAATACCTACATATCAGTCTTCCAAGAGCTAAGGGTGGGAGCAATATGGAAGATTGTTATAGGCTGAACTATGCCCCCCCAAAACCACAACCCCAGTGCCACAAAATGTGATCTTGTTTGGAAAAAGAATCTTTTCAGATAATCAAGTTAAGGTATACATACACACACACACACACACACACACACAGAATACCATAAGCACATGAAGGCAGAGACCTGGTTAATGTGTCTGCAAGCCAAAGAATATCCAAGGTTGCCAGAAAACTGCCAGAGTCTACGAGAGGGGCCTGGACTAGTGCCTTCCAAGAGAGCACTGTCCTGCTAACACTTTGATTTTGGATTTCTGGTTTCCAGAACTGTAAGACAACAAATGTCTGCTGTTCGAAGCCATCCAGTTTGTGGCACTTTATTAAGGTAGTCCAGTAAAGTAAAGCTGTGATTCCTCCCCACCCCCCAAAGACAAAGTATAATCATTCAGCTGGAACATAAACCAGGAGAAAAAGGG
>NW_006203464.1:228067-273952 GCF_000334495.1 Tupaia belangeri chinensis | reverse complement strand
AACGGGAACTACCTGTGAGTAATCTCATAAAAATGGGACACTGCCCAGCAAGTGATGGGGCTGGAGCTACCAACCTGCAGAGAATTTACAAGTAGGGACAGATAGGAATCAATGGAAGGATAGATGAGAACTGACAGATGGATGGACAGATAAACAAACATCAATGATACATTAACAGTTATTGTTATGTATGTACCTAGAGATGAGATGTCTTTGAAAAGTTCACAGAAAACGCATTTTATGCAAACATTATACATAGGTTTCAAAATTTCTGCACCAAAATAAACTCATACTTTAAACCCACTTTTTTCTGAACTTGTGAAGTCCTTTCATAAGAGACTGAAATTAAATCATGCACCATCAACTAATGACAATAGCCTTTCAACCTAATGTTAAAACCAGTTCCCAGGGTCAGTAGGTGGCATGGTGGTTGAGGTGCTGGACTCCCATGTGGCCAACTGCAGTTAGAGTCCCAGACCTGGCAGCTTAAAACTCATGCCAGGTGCATGTGCCTAAAATGTGAAGAGGAGAATGGAGAAAAAGGGATTGCTGTGTGGCCATCCCTCTGAAGGGTGACTTCTTGCTTTGTATCTCTCTCTTTTTCTCTGTCTTTCCAACAAGCAAAACATCTCTCCAAAATAAGTTTCCAAATTTGCAATCTGTTGCTCACTTGTAAAACCATGTCACACAGGTCTGGGAGAACAAATCCTATCAATGCACAAGAACCACATACCTGAAAAAGCAGTGTCCCAGGGAGCCCAGAGAGTACACACTCAGGCAGACACACCGACAGCGCCCAACAAATCTGTGCCTCAGCCCTCATGGACCTCACCGCTAACAGGGGCCCTCTGACCTAGTATGGAATAGCCCGAGTGGTGTAGAAAGGACTCATGTCATAAAAGCAGTACAGGCGGAGTGTTAGGGCCATCCTAGGAGACTCGAACTCTTTGGAGGAAGCTACATTGCCCTGAGGCTAAGAAGAGAAACAAGCTTTCCTTCTAAGCAGATGAGATGAAAAGTTACTCCTAGCAGAAAGCACTACATGAATGATGGTCACAGTGGGAAAGTACCAGACACTTCCGGGGTCGTCTGACTAATAAAAAAGGTGATTAGTTCAGGGCAGGTCATGAAGGAACACCAATTTGGGCAATGAATGAATCTTAAACAATGTGGCACCTATACACTATGGAATACTACTCAGCCAAAAAACAAAGAAGCAAAAAAAAACAAAAAACAAAAACCCAACAAGATCCTGGCATTTGATAAAAAGTGGACAAATAGGGAAGATTTACTGCTGAGTGAAGCAAGTCAGGCTATGAAAGAAAGACATTGTTATGTTTCCACTTAATACATACTGTCTGCCCTCTCCGGTAGAAACTGAAAGATTAGAGGATATAGAAGCATGAAAGTGGTTATGGATACTGGAGACAGTGTGGGAAGAGGATGGGAGATGAGGGATAGTGAGAGGAAAGGAATCAGGAGAAAAATAGAGAGGCAAGACATTTCAGGGACATGGAAATGGAGGACTGCCTGCTGATAACGTGTATGGTATCTTCAACTGGACCGAAGGGCATTCGTGTTGGGTAATTCATTTTACAAGCTGTAACGATGTATCGTGGTTGGATATATAAAATAATCAAAAAGAAAAAAAAAAAAAAGAGAATTTGAAAGTGTGGGTAACCTGAGAATAGACAGAAGTAAATGGGAGGAGGAGGACTGGCAGCAGCCGGACTGCTTAGGACAGGGGCCGGTACGCTTTCCCCAACAGCAGCCAGATAGTAAATATTTTAGGCTTTCCAGGCCATACGGTCTCTGTTGCAACTACTCAACTCTGCCTTCACAGTGTGAAAGCAACTCCAGACACTATGCAATGAATGAGCGTGGCGCCGTTCCAATACCCGTTATTTATGGACACGGAAATTTGAATTTCATATCATTTTCACATGTTATAAAAGATGATACTTCTTTTGATATTTTTCCAACCATTTTAAAATGGAGAAACCATTCTTAGCTCGACAGCTGTCCAAAACTAGGCAGCAGGCTGGACTGGGCACACGGGCTATCGTTTGTGGATCTCCGAGTTAAAGGGTGACCATCCCAAGCTGGACAAGTGGTGAATGAGGACTGGGATCACAGAAGGAGAGCCAAGAGGACTGATGCCAGAAAAATGCAAAGGTAGAACTTGTACAAATCAGAAATTTGGCATCTGATTAAATGCGGAAGATGGAAGAGGACCAGGCCTGGGATGCTCCAGGGTTCTCTACGATAGGACCACTGGCAATACCAGGTGGAGGGCCAAAAAGAACAGGCGATTGTTCGACATCCAGGAGAGCATGCCTGCAACTCTTCAAGAAGTGGCAACACTTAAAAACAGAAATGAGAAACCTGATGCTCTTGACTTTATTTCATCAGACCCGAGGCAAGACATTTGCGATGAAATGACGCTCTCCAAGCCAGGCATGGCAGCACGCAGGAGGGCTGCAGCTTCAAACCCTGTGGTCTACTTTGTGCAGAGCGGAGCCTCCTCAGATTCCATAAAATCAGTGGAAAAACTGAGACCAATGGTGGGTCAATTAATTTTAGAAAGTTTTTCTGTGTGCGGATGAATCCTTTTCAGACATCTCCATGTATATTATCTCCCTAAGCAACACTCGCTTCCTTGGGAGGCAGGAGACATGACAATTTATCCCTTAGCAGTCCTGTTTCCTCTACTGTGAGGATTTCGAAGAATGCTTCTCTCTCTCTCTCTCTCTCTCTCTCTCTCTCTCTCTCTCTCTCTCTCTTTCCCCTAGAGGGCGTGTACACTCACTGGAGAGAAATAGAGAATGAGGGAAATTGAGGAAGCACCCCACCAAGGTGGATGGCCATGCAGCAATTCCTTCTCGTCCCTCTCTCTCTCCTTCCAGTATTTTGGGCATGCATGTATATGCATCCAGTGTGACTGCCAGGTCTAGGACTCACACTGCACAGTGGGGATCCAGCCACCTTACCCACCATGTCCGGTACCTGCTTTCTGGCAGGTCATGTGCTCCCATTCTCCAAATCTGGGCTCAAAGCATTTGAATGTGAACTGGTACCGGACTATGCAGGTAATTGCATCGTCCCTCACTATAAAGATCTTACTTCTTCCCAACTATCAAGCATAATCAAGTCTTATCATTATATAGTACTTTTGATCAGTATGTGTTCCTTGATTCCTAGGGGAAAGATAGGATTGTTAGAGTCCTTTTCCTACATGAGAAACCTGGGGTCATGGTTTCTCCAGAGATGAGACACAAGCATTTAGATAAAACTTGTACCTTTTTGGATACTTCTTTCTTGAGACAGAGATTTTTGCTATAGGGTGCATGTGCTCACTGGAGAGACAGAAAGACAGACAGAAAGCGAGAGATCACTTCTCCATGGGGCAGCCACGCTGCAATGCCTTCTCCTCCATTCTCCTCTTGGAATTTTGGACACCCATGCACATACATCTGGCATGAGTTTTAAGCCAGCAGTCTGACACTGGATCCACAGTTGACCATGCAAGAATCTAGCACCTCAACCACTACGCCACCTGTTGGTCCTTTTGGATACTTATTGAAACCCAAAGCTCACATCATCCCATCCAATGTTGAAGAGGGTCCTGATGCTCCTTATTCCTAAAGCACAAGCTGCATTGTACTTTGCAGTGACAGTAAGAGCCAGATGATCTACTGGATGGCCTGGTCCTATGGGAAAGGGCAGAGTCACTACCACTTCACCAAGCTTCCGTTTTTCATTCTGCAAAATGGAAATAAAACTTTGACACAGGTAAGGATTATTATCTGTTGATGATAACGTGTTTTGTATCCTCAACTGGACCGGTGTCAAGTGCAGTTATATGGGGTAAATCCAACTTACAAGCTGAGCAATGTACAGTGATTAAATGTATAAAATAAATTTTAAAAATATAAAATAAGTTTTAAAAATCCTTTTACACCTTCTCCCTTACAAAAATATTTTGCAATGTAGGAGTCACCTTTGAGAGCTGGAGCACAGTTTCTCAGCCTTGGCACTGCTGACATTTTTAACTCAAACATTCTTGGTTGTGGGCGTTGTGCTGTACACTGCAAGTTGTTTGGCTCCACTCACTGGATGCCAGTAGCATTGTCCACCCCACTGTCTCTAGACAATGTCAAATGTCCACTGGGGGCAGAATCACCTGGCTAAGAATCACCTCTGCAGGGTGTTTTATACCAGCAGGGATTTTCAATGCAACTCATACTTGACTAACATGGAGGTCAGGACCCTTGGTGCTAACCAGAGCTCCACCTCCCACTATAATGTAGTCTGATTCACCGCTAAGAAGAGCTCAGAGGTTCACAGTCACCTGCTGTGGCTGTGTACACCGTGGCTCTGGGAAACATGGCCACAGACTGGTTGCGTGTACTGTGAGGCAGTGACCATACCACCAGCAGATGCCTTCACGGTGACTGTGTGTGCTGTGGCTGTGGGACCCATGGCGGCAAGTAACCCATATTGGACTCTTAGGATTGAGTTTTATGCAACTATGTGGATCCATATTTGGGTGCATTTTTTTAAATCCTTGTAAACTCACTGCCAGCAATGCCTTATTATACCATATTAAGGGGTTTAATTACTTTTAATCAGAGTCCTTCCTTGATGACCAGAAACAGCAACTAAAGAAACTTCAATAGCCATTATGCCAACCAAAAGCAATACGGATTCCATCGGAGCGGTCGTCTGCACTGCAATCAGGCTAATTAAAGGCCCCCAGAAGAGTCAAGATAAAAATGTCAAATGAGATTTGTTCTGGACTTCAGCGATTTACTGCCTCACATGATCAAGTTCCAATAAGTCTGGGAAGAAAAGTCTTGCTGGGGGTTGGGGGGAACGGGGACACTGCAGGCTGCAAGAGCTGATCATCAATGCCTCAAATGCAATGTGGCCATGGGGGAGGGTGATTGCTTTAGTCCTCAATAACGGCATCCATCAAACGCTCTCCATTACAGGCAATGCCTGCGTCCCCCCAGGGCATAACGCGGTTCCTGCAGGTGCTTCTGAAAGCTTCTCTCCTCCACCTTCACCCACTCACATCGTGAGAGATGGACTATGGCATCTATCATCAGGATGTTGGTAAAATAATGCTTCAGCCCACTCTCTGCCTATGCGAGGTGTAGTGACAGAAGCTTCTGTTAGGCCACAAAACGTTAAAGAAATCCTTCTCCTAAACCACAGCCTGTAATCTATGCTGTTTACCTCTGTGCCTTTGCCATTAGGCAGCTCAAAAAACTCTTTCGTCTCTCTAGCAGGAGCATTTAATAATCTAATCCTGCCATGAATTTTACTTTCCTACACTTATTCCCCATAATTCCAGATATTGTTCATCAGTTATCTTGTTAGTGTGCACGTGTGTGTGTGTGCATGTATGTGTGTGTGTATATATATATATATATTTTTTTTTTTTTGGCCAGAGGATGCATATGGTCACCTAAGAGACATGGTGGAGAGATGAGAAATCACCCCAATATAGGTTTGGACCAGTCTATAGCTATATATGGGGGGGGGGAGAAGGAGGAGGAGGCGGCGGCAGTGGCAGCAGTAAGAAATCATTTCCCAGGGGCGATGGCCACACTATAATCCCTTCTTCTTCATTCTCCTCTCAGGATTTTGGGTATGCATCAGTCTGTTCATACCACTGTTAAAATGTTGACATGTCTAGAGCAGTAGATACCCACTGCCTTGAGTACTCAGAGTCTCAACACTATGAAGCTGGCTCCTACCTCTCCTCTAAGAATTCCCATAATCCAACAACAAATAACTCATGCAAGGTCAAGTGGAAGCATCTCTTCTAATCGTCAGTGTCTATTCAGAGTTTGTTATCATTTAGAATTTGTTTTATTAAGATATAATTCACATACTATAATATTCTTCCAACTGTACAAGTCTGTAGTTTCTTAATATATTCACAAAGTTGTGCTAGTATAATCCCTATGTAATTCCCGAACATTCTTATCATAAACACACACACACACAAATATAAACCATAGTCATTACCAGTCATTCTTCTTCCTTCAACCCCTGATAATAACTACTAATCTACTTTCTGCCATTATGGATTTGCCTATCACGGAAAAATCACATAAATGAAGTAATTAAATACATGGCATTTTTGCATCTGACTTCTTTCATTTGGCATGTTTTCAAGATTTATCCATGTTGTAGCAAGTACCAATACTTCATTCTTCTTTATAGTCCAATAATATTCCACTGTATGGACATAGAACATTTTTAATCCACTTTTCAGTTGATAAACATTTGCACTGTTTCTGCTTTTTAGTTATTATGAATAATGCTACTGTGAACATTCATGTACAACTTTTTTTTGCATAATCACATTTTCAATTCTCTATAGCATATGCCTAAAGTGGAATTGGTAGGTCATATGGTAATTTTATTTAAGTTTTTGAAGAAATGCCAAACTGTTTTCCAAAGCAACTGTACTACTTTATATTCCCACCGGCCATATACAAAAGTTCCACTTTCTTCATATCTTCACTAACACTTGTAGAATATTTCAAGTATAGTCATTCTAGTTGGTATGAAATGATATCTAATGTGATTTTGCATTTCCTTAATGACTAATTATCTTAACATCTTTTCATGTGTTTATTGGATAAACCATACTTACGTTCTTCTTCTATGCTCTATCTTCTTTGGAGAAATATCTATGCAAATCATTTGCCCATTTTACTATTGGGTTATTTGTGTTTTTAGTGAGTTGTAAGTATTGTTTATATATTGCGAATACTACTTTATCAGATACATGATTTGAAAATATTTTCTCCCATTCTGTGGGTTGTCTTTTCACTTTCTTGATGGTGTTATTTGAGGCACAAAAGTTTTCCATTTTGATGAAATACAATGTAAGTATTTTAAAAATACATTGCTCATGTTTTTGGAGTCATATCTTAAAAACTGTTGCCTAACCCAAGTCTATAGAGATTTGTATCTGGGCTTTCTTCAAGGAGTTATATAGTTTTAATATTTACATTTAGGTCTTGGACTCACTTTGAGTTAATTTTTGTGTATGACATGTGGTAGAGGGACCAGTTTCTTTCAACTGTGTAAATCTAATTGTCCTAGCACCTTTGTGGAAAAGGCTCTTCTATCCCTATCAAATTGACTTAGTAATCGTGTTGAAAACCAACTGACCATAAACATACAAGTTTATTACTGGACACTAAATTTTATTTCATTGATCTATATGTCTATCTTTATGGCAGTATAACATAGTCTCAATTATTGTAGCTTTGTAATAAGTTTTGAAATTGAATAGTTATGTCTTCTAACTTTGTACTTCTTTTTCAATGTTGCTAGGCTATTTTGAACCCTTTGTGTTTCCATATAAATTTATGGATCAGCATGTTGAGTTCTGTAAAATAAGCGTTTTAATTTAATCGAGACTTCTGTGTTAAATCTGCATATCAACTTGAGGGGGCATCACCACCTTAACATCTTAACAATATTAACCCTTCAAACCCCTATACCATGTACCAGTTGTTAAATGAAAATACTTGGCTAAAAATTAAATTTAAAAAAGTAGAAATACTTAAGCACTGATGTAATACTGGTCTATGGGAAGTAGCGAACTCCTCATCACTGAAAGTATTCATGAAGAAAGTTGCTAATTTTGGCCAGGTATAGTGTAGAAGTACTTCATCCCTATGAAGCCTAGTGTTCCTTTCAAAGTGAAAATCTAGGAGTTGGGCTCTTTTGAGTTTTTTATACTCCTGAAGCTATAAAACACTCAGAATCACAAGAGAAAACTGTTCTTCCATAAAATCTCAAAGGACAGACATAGATAGGTTAAGTCAAAGATGGATAATGGAAGACCTTGTTCAAGACATTTCCACCAGCGAACCACTCCTACCCTCCAGGGAATGGAGACGGTGACAGTGTTTATGTGCCCCAACCCTTATCCCCGAAGATTGAGGTTTCTAGGGATAACGAAGAGGATGGGGAAGTCCTATTCCAATCAATAGCTTTATCTAACGCCAAACTAGGAATTGCTACTCAGAATCTTTGGGATTTCTGCTTTAATCCTTAAAATAGATTTTTGATCCTGGTGGAGCAAAGCAAAGTAATTTAAAAAAAAAAAAAAAAGGTATATAAGTTCACTGTTAACCTCACCTTGAAATGAAAAGGAACAATTTTTAAAAAACTAAGATTAAGCAGAAAACCTGAAAAGTTATATAAAAACTCAATCTGCAAGAAGCCCAGGGAAAACAAGATTCTTATGAAATCAACAGAAAATGAACACAAGCATGGCTAACTAGGTGAATCTCAGCCTACCACAACAGTTAGGATATACCAAAATCCAAAACAAAATGCAGGCTCCCCAAGCCAGGAGAAAAGAAAGGGAACCTGGGAAGCTTGGCTAGCAAGCTCAAATCAAACATCCAATGAACCCCAAATGCTCAAGTGGCCAGAGAGAACAAGACTTTTCATCTATCAAGGGTAACGTGCCAACACATGAATCCTTGGTTCCGCCCAACAGTCACAGAGCAAAACGTGAGCTCAGAGTTGAGAAGGGAGTAAAAGAGATAAAAGCCATTGACTTATCTGACTAATTATTTACTGAGGCAATCAAATCCTAGCAACTCGCTTGTCTTTTGAAGCAGGTAGGTATAGGACACACAGAGGACATTCTGGATCTAATCACTAGGTGGTAATGAATTGGGACGTGAGGAATCAGTCACCTTGAGCTCTGAAACAATATGAACTCATAGACCTACTAACTGATATGTCCATGTGCCCTCATTCAGAGTCAGACCCCCAAACGTACACTGTATGTCAGCAAGCTTTAGAACTCCCTAGAGAAAAATCTTAACTGGCATCTTCTGAGGGCTTACTAGGTACCAGGCACTGTTCTGAGTATGCACCAGGTTTTGTTTCCTTTAAACCACATAATCCCTGGGCTGGCACTGCAGCTTGGTGGTTAAGGCAACCAGATTCAACATGGCCAACCACAATACCAGAGTACCAGACCCAGCAGCTTGAAAAACACATGTGTGTGTGTGTGTGTGTGTGTGTGTACCCAAAATCCCAAAAGCAGAAATAGAGGAAGGATTGCAATATCCATTCCTCATGGTGGGGTGTGGTACGTTCTCTCCTGCTCTCTCTGGTGAGTATGCATGCACTCTAATGAAACAACTGAAATAAGAAAAAAAAAATACACATAATCCCATGAAGTAGGTACTATGTTGGCCTCATTTTACTGGTAAGAAAACTATGGCACAAGGTTAAGTAACTTGCCTCAATGTCCCATGGTTGCTAGACGGCAGAGCTGACATTTGAGCCCAGGTGAGACGCCTCTGATAATCACACACCTAACTACTACACGACTCTGCTCCTCTGAGAAGCAAGCGGACTGTGGAACACATTTTCAACAAGGGAATCACTCATTGCTGAGCTAAAATAACATATGGAGGAACGAACACTTTCTCCATAAGGAAAAGTCAAACCTGATGAAAATCCCCAAGGGAGTAAATAGGCACCAGGGTGTGGGGAACCAACTGCTATGATATATTTGGAGAGATTTTTTTCCCCACTAAGATTACACCCAATGGCTATTTTTAAGATGGAAGTCTCCATGGTAATTGAAGAGATGTACTGGCATGGATAGGAAACTGGTCAAAGAATTTCTCGCAAATATTTTCCCAAGCAAGAGGAGAACCTCTTGCTTCAGGGCCACAGATATACACAAAGAGACAGGACAATGTGTATCATTCCTAGTTTATCTGGTTTTCTTGGGGGTACTTCTGCTTGCTGTGCCCCGACTTGACTCCAGGCTTCCCTTATCTGTCTTGTCTCCCAACATCTGTGCCATTGTCACCGGGTCTAAAGCCTTATGCTTCATCTAGCATAAGCTCCTTCACTATTTGATTCCTCCTCCTCAGTGCATCTCCCGGCATCCTTGATCTCCCAAAGGGACTATACAAGAGTACCTGTGATTATCCAATGAACCTAAACTTCCCGGTAATATAATACTAAAACAGGCACAAAGAACAGGAGGATCCCAAGGGAATTTTTATATATGCCTTTGGGCAACAGGAAAAGTGAGGAGGAAAAATGGGTAGCTATGAGGGCTTTTCATCAATAAAAAATACAAGTCATGTGGGCTAGAAAAAAGACTTTGAAGAAACCTGAAAATATTCCTGAAAATATGGTCCCAAAATGTACTACTTAAGTCAAAAATACCAATACACTGACAAAGCATTCTCCAAAAAGCTACCAAAACATTGTCCTACCATTGCACTAATTCAAGGCACACTGGCTCCAAGAAGATGTGCACCACTGCCTTCCAAAGAATAAGAAAGAGAAAATATTTAGAACTTAGCAGGTATGGAGAGAGAGAGAGGCCAAACTTAAAAGCGCAATAAGACTCCGCCTTAATATACAAGGGTGAATGTGAATAGGATCAATGCTGTAAGATTAAGGGAAAGGTTGGTTCAAGTGAATGATGGTCTCACCACCATTCAACTCCTCTTTTTTTTTTTTTTTTTTGAGAGGTTTTTGCTATAGGGGGGCGCGTGCGCTTGCCAGACAGAGAGAGAGAGACAGAGAGACGGAAAGCGAGAAATCACCCCCCAGGGGGGATGGTCACGCCGCAATCCCTTCTCCTCCATTCTCCTCTCAGGATCTTGGGCACGCACGCACACACGCCCGGCGTGAGTTCTAAGCCACTGGACCCGGGACGCAAACCGCGGTTGACCACGTGGGAATCCAGCGACATAGCCATTACACTAACTGCTGGTTCCCACCATTCAACTCCTCTTGATCTGTGCCAATGGAAGGAATGGGTGAAATTTATGACAACACTGGAGTATTCTGTGTGTGAAGTCACTTAATCCTCCCAATGCCTTGCAAAGCACATTTCTTAATTCTCATCTTCCGATGAAAAATCAGACCCAGAGAGCTTAAGAAATCTGTGCAAAGACATGGTAGCAGAGTTGGCATTAAACCTACATTTGTGTCATTCAAAAGCTTCCCACCTGCATCATTCGGCCTCTATTAATCTGTGTTCCTTTGCTCACTGGGACCCTTCCCCATTAAGCACTCAACGCTAGTCCTCCCTGGTAGATCTTCTGAACACACACTGGTACCTAAATAGAGGCTGCCATGATTCCCTGAGGAGAAACCAGCCACCTTGGAAGCTCAGCCCCAGTTCAGCCAAGGTGTCTGGTGACCCCAGAGAGCACCACAGAGCAATAATGTCACCACCAAGAATACTAAGGCAAAGTCAAAAGTCTTTGGAGGACAGGCTTTCTTCGTCAAATGCCCCAAAAGCTAACAGTGACTCTGTCAATGGATCTGGCAAAAGGCCTCTTTCTAAAGTCTAAAGTTTGTCCACTCCAATGTCACACTGATCGTCATAGATTCCTTCATGAAGACACTTGATTTTTCCCTACGCACGGACTCTCCCACTGCTACTGTATGATAACTCCTGAATCTGCAAAATCTTTACACTCTATGAGCACAACTGACCAGCTCAACCTCAGGCTCTAGCTGATATTTAAACTCTGAGGGGACCTCTCTGGTAGTCTCCAAATGCTAGATTGCCTATATGTAGAGCCACAGACTTGCAGCCAGACAGAACACCAGACAAAGATGCCAGGAGAGAATCTCCCCCTCTTACTGACAGGAAGGGCTTTGGGACCACAACTGGCCCATTTTTCCCACAACAACATAGTCTATACTTCAGTCACTACAACACCCCATTTCTCTTCAAATTCAGTTTTTGTTTAGAAATGTTTGCTCTAGGGCACATGTGCTCACCGGAAAAATATAGAGACAGAAAGCAAGAAATCACCTCCCGGGAGGGATGACCACACCACAATCCCTTCTCCATTCTCCTGTTGGGAATTTGGGCATGTACACACATGCACCCAGCATGAGTTTCAAGCCACCACATCTGGGACTCAAAGCAGGATCAGCCATGTGGGAGTTCAGTGCCTTAGCCACCAAGCTACGTGCTGGTCCCTCGATTCAGATTTTCCCCCTTGAACATGAGTAGCAAGCTATCAAAGACAGGATGATAAATTTGAAGGGATTTCTCTGCAAATAAATATGTGAAGTCTAAGGTTAACCAGAACATAAACAGGTTTTTGTAGGAGGGACTATTGTCTCTCGATATGCTGATGTGCAGCTGGGGCTGGCTAGGAGGCAGATATATACAGCCTCCCCAAACTGATGTACAGAGGAAGTCTGTCTCCAAGAGCTTCTCACAGGACCAGTGATCTTCAGAACACACGTAATTTGCAGCATCTGTACACTGTCAAAATAGCCTCTGATTTTAAGGAAGAAAATTAAAATGCTCATTACCAAATACAGCAAGCAGTAGGGTGGGTGATTAAACCAGAATATTTCAGTCATCCAAAAAAAAAAAAAAAGACTTTTTTTCTTCATCCTCCATAATTATTCTGGCTTTTCTCCTACCTCCTCCATAAGAGTGTAACTCAGGGAAGGGATTTAAATTACACAGGGATGAAACCTCTGTGGCTATTAATATCTTACACGTCTCAGGTGTCTTTCTAGGCAAAGTGCTTTTCAGATTAGCAATCGAGGCAGCTTTTCTCCTGAAGCACCTGGTACGACTCTGTGCCCTACCAGGAGCCTGTGGAAAGAGGATTGATAGGGATCGTCACGCACAACCACGGGTCACGTGGAAAGGGATTGCTGTGGCTGATGGCAGCCTCAGCAGAGAGGCAGCTCTATGTGGGGGCAGTAGCCTGCCACGTGCACCCAGCACATGCGGCTTCAGGTGCAAATGAGGGAAGAACTGAAAAGCCCTGCTCCATGGGACAGCCTGATTCTGGGTCTTAAAGACCCAGTGAGCATCTGCTTGATGTGAAAAAAAGGGCCAGTATACCCAGCAAGCTTTAAAGCGCGATTGATGGGGAGACATGCGTGAGCACAGGCACACGCACTGAGAGTAACATGAAGAGACAGGCAGCTGTACTTCTGCATGCGTGCATGCAAACACACGCACAGCCCACGACAGTGTCCGCACCATGGATTCCAGAACACAGCACCTCAGAGATACTGGGGTAACAGCGAGGGTGATTTTCATACTGCCTTCTGTGTGCCTGGAAAAGAGACTGAGGCCCATTTCAAGAGAATCTGGTCAGCCGAGAGAAACACATAGAGGGTTATGTGCCCACCTGCGCCACATGGGGTCACATGAGAGGCAACTGAAGGACACAGGAAGATTTAAGACCCTGCCAGAGGCCTGCCTATGCTAGCGTGCACTCTAGCTGCAGTGCACAGGATAGCTTGAGCTACACTGGTCTCCTACATGGACATGCTTTGGTCCCCATTTTACAGACAAGGAATCAAGGCTTAAAAAGCTAACATGACTGACACCAGCAGATGGTGTAGCAGTTCAGGTACTGGACTCCGCATGGCCGACTGTGGTTGGAGTCTCGGAAACTGCAACTTGAAAACCACACTGGGCACATGTCCGTGCATGCTCAAAATCCCAAGAGGAGAATGGGGGAAGAAGGGGTTGCAGTGTGGCCATCCTCCCTGGAGGGAGTTATTTCTTACTTTCCCTCTCTCTGAATCTTGGTCTCTCTCCTTTTTAGCAAGTGCATGCGCTCTATAGCCAAAACCTTAAAAAAAAAAAAAAATGAAGCTCACGTGACTAATGCAAGACTAGCAGGAGGCAGAATGGAACTAAATCCAGGACTGCACAGTGTCAAGGCCTGTGTCCTCCTCACGACACCACACTGTTTGCGGAGTGACTTCGGGCAGGACAGTGAGGACCAGGATATGTGTCCTTAAGAGACTGATTCTTGGGTGAAAGTATTGATGGCTTTGCACAACTGAGCTGCCTGCAAAGGGACTGGATCACTCTGGAAAGAACACGGTTTAGGACCCAAGAAGAATGTATAGAGATCAGATAATCATCTCCAAGGGACACAGTGTGGACAAACGAAGACGATCTTTTGTCTCTTCATCAATCCTAAGATTTCCTAACTTGAACATGTTGAGAAACAAGACAAGGCTTGCCCTGAGGAAGCGGATGCCCTGCCCTCCACCTGTGTCTAGCTATGTGAAATGCTGCCAGTCAGATGTGGTCACCTGTGTCTACACAAGGATTGGAGGAAGGAATCTGAACACTTGAGTTCTAATCCTTCCCGTCATCCACACGCAAACTAGCTGTTTCCTGGGTGATCCACTGGGTCTCTCTATACCTCAGTGACGTCATCTGTAAATAGGTGGATAAATGTGATACCTCAAGACTGCCCCATGATGCCACATGTCCAGGAGTCTTCGTTATCAGGCAAATGTTGCTTTACAAGAGAACTTCTCGGAATCACGGCCGGAGGACCTGCCAAAGCGTTATCTACTCGGATGACTTGGCCATCGGTCTCTACCGATATGGAGATGCAAGGGAACCAAAATATTTTTACATACTAAAAAAAAGTCCTATTGAAAAGAGAAGTATCCTCTGAAAGAAACTGATACTAATTTTGGTTGGACTTATTCAAGAGAAGAAAAAGAGCAGAATCCTGAGACTAACAGATTCTTCTAGAACCTGGGAGAGGAAGAAAGGTGATTCTGAGAGAAAGTCTACCTGTGGGATGTTAGAAGGGAAATATAAGTAGGGACCAGCAGATGGCAGATGGTGGAATGGTTACATCACTGAACTACCATGTAGTTGACTGTGGTTCAAGTCCCAGACTCGGAGGCTTAAAACTCTTGCTAGGCGCATGTGCATGTGTGCTCAAGATCCCAGGAGGAGACTGGAGGAGAAGGGATTACAACATGGTCATGCCCCCTAGAGGGTGATTTCTTGCTTTCTATCTCTCTGTCTCTTGCAAGTGCACAGTCCCTAGAGCAAAAATCTCTCTTAAAAAGGAAAGAAGAAGGTAAATATAAATGAAAAAGGAAGATGGAGCCCGTGGTTCTAATTCTATCAGTGCCACCACGTTATTGGGTCTGTTGGGACATGTGGTCAACCACTGAGGACTTCGGTTTCCTCATCTGTAAAGCAACAGGACTGCATGAAATCAGTATCTGCCAAACTCACTTGTACATCTGAGCCCCATGAGAAGCTGGCAGCCTGATACTCAGACCAGGAGCCAAAATTTTTGAGTTGGGGTACAGGACACAATGGTTCTGAAAGTTCCAGGTGACTCCAATGTAAACCATCTAAGAACACATACAAGATGGTCTCCAAAAAGATCATTTAAAAAAAAAAAGTATGCTGGGACCAGAAGATGGTGTAATGGTTACGTCACCATGGTTTGAGTCCCAAACCCGGAGGCTTGCAGCTCACGCTGGGTACGTGCGTGCCCAAAATCCTTAGAGGAGAATGGAGGAGAAGGGATAGCGCCATGACCATCTTCCCTGGGAGGTGATTTCTTGCTTTCTGTCTCTGTCACTCTGGTGAGCTCATGTGCCCTACAGCAAAAAAAAAAATCTCTCTAAAAAAAAAGTATGCAAAAATTCCAAAATTTTTCACACCAATATGAACTCATACTTGAACTCCATTTTTCCATGAACTTTTTGAAGTCCCTTTAAATTGGGCATTTGTGGAACTCAATGACCTTTCCACATTTCACATTTTATATTCTATGACACCAGCAAGTGAGCCTGTTTCCCGTCCTCAATCCCAGTCTCCCAGCACCCAAGGCTCTGGGTGGCAGCGGAGTTACGGTGAGGAGCAACTGGCCCTCTGCCCCCAATGACTCTTTATATTAAACAGATGCTACAAATCCTTTGATCCATGCTCCATTATTCATAAAGTCCTATCAATTACTGAAATATTATCTTGGCCACTACCGGGAAATGGAATAAATAAGAGCCACCTCCATGAGCATCACCTCCCTTCACCGTTCCTGATGAAGTTTCTCTTTCCATTAGCAACAGCTCAGATGTCCCCGATGTCACAGACCAGCCCCCCTCTTCGACCCGGAGGAAAAAGAAAATCAGACTGAAGGAGAAAGATGTCAATCTGTACCTGAAGGACAGATTCCTAGTCTTGTTTTGGCCTGACTCAAGGAGCCCCCTAGGTGAGGGAGGAGAGATCAGTTGAGGGAGAAGACTTGTCATTGTCCACATGTTTTTTTTTTTTTTTTTTTTAAGTTTTTGCTACAGGGAATGTGCGCTTGCAGGGAGAGTGACAGAGAGAGATGGTGAGAGGGAAAGTGAGAAATCACCCCTCCCCAGGGGGAATGGCCATGCTGCAAGCCCTTTTCCTCCATTCTGCTCTCGGAATTTTGTGCACCTGGAGAGATTTTTCAAGCTACCAGGTCTAGGATTCAAACCACCATCGGCTGTGTAGGAGTCCAATGCCTTTGGTACTTGTCCATGTATTTTTAAAAGCTCAAAGCTATGAAGGTCTGAGAGAAATTCCACCCTCAGTGGCATATTCAAAAAATGTAATTCTCTACTTGATTAAACATATGAGGATAATTTTGATGATGATAACATCAGCTAACAATTCAATTTACGGAGCTATTATATATGCAGAGCACTTTGGATATATTTTCTTCACACACACACACACACACACACACACACGGCATTTTTCAGCTGTCAGGGCTAAGATTCGAACCAGTCAGCCAACTAGGTGGGATCTGGCTCCCTTAACCACTAGGCTACAGGCTGACCCTGAAACTTTTTCTCTACATTTAGTCTCTACATTTTCTTATCCTGTGCTGATTCATTCACAAGGCTCCAGCCACCACCTCTACAGTGATTTAAGATAAATATCCTGAGGAAAAGAGAAAATTGTATATAAAATAAGTAGGTAGTGCTTTGTCCAAGCATTGTATTATTTTGTACCTTATGAAAAAAGAAAAGGGTAAGGAGAATGAAACTGTATTTGTTTTTTTCTCCAGAGAGAGAGAGAGACAGAGACAATGAGAGGGAAAATAAGAAATCACCCCTCAGAAGAGATGGCCATGTCACAATCCTTTCTCCTCCATTTTCCTCTCAGAATTTTGGATCACACCCCTTTGTCTGCCATGAGTTCAAAGCCACTATGTCCAGGACTCCAACTGCAATCAGCCATGTAGGAGTCCAGTGACATAACCGCTATGCCATCTGTTGGCTCCTTGTACCTGCTTTTATAGATGATAAATAATATATCGAAGACACTCATGTCTTTTAATGACAGATTTTATTCCTAAACATAGTAAGTCTATTGAATAAGGAGAACTTTATTATTTTTTTAAGAGAGATTTTTGCTATAGGGCACATGCGCTCACCAGAGAGACAGAGGGCAAGAAATTACCCCCCCCAGGGGGAGATGGTCATGTTGCACAATTCCTTACCCCCCATTCTCTCAAGATTTTTGGCATGCATGTACACGTTCTTGGCATGAGTTTTAAGTCGCTGGGTCTAGGACTCGAACCATGGTCGACTAAGTGAGAGTCCAGAGACGTAATCATTATGTCATCTGCTGGTCCTAAGAGAACTCTATATTTAAAAACACATGTTACTGGGATCAACAGATGGTCTAATGCTGGACTCCTGCATGGATGACCAGCCCACATGGTTCGAGACCCAGACCTGTAGGCTTTCAACTCACCGTTGGCACATGTGCATGTGTGCCCAAAATCCGGAGAGGAGAATGGAGAAGGGATTGTGGTATGGCCATCCCAGGGGGTGATTTCTTGCTGTCTTTCTGTTTCTCCAGTGAGCACATGCACCCGAAAGCAAAAAATCTCTCTCTAAAACGCACATGCACACATTATATTTTTGTCTACTTAAGGTCTGATGACAGAACTCACAAATAAAAGAGCAAAATGTATTTTTACCCCCAGCACTGCTGGAATTTACACACACCCCCACACACAAATACCAAAGAATGATCACACCAGGAATACGCTGGGAAGCCAGTGGGTCTCACTGGACCGCTGACAGACACATCTCTGTGTGCCAGCATCACTCGCCTGATACCACACGGAGGGTTAATAGCAATGAGCTGGGTCTGGCCTGCAGACTTTCGGTTCAGAGTTCTTCCCATCACACAGCACTGCCACCCTTTCACTACTCAGGAAGGTCAAAAAAAAAAAAATCCATCTCTTTTGGCAAATGTTTTATTTTTGATGTTGCTCCTTTCTGATCCATGGTTTACTAGGGGGATATTCTATCCTCCAATACTAACTCCCAGTGGTTCAGAATGAACAAGCATGACATGCAGACCATTATAACTAACTGGCTCCTACCCACATACCTGGTACCCCTGTACTGAGTCTCCCAGGAACTAGCCTCCACACCTTTGCATATGCTGCTCCTTCTACATGGTCTGCCTCTCGCATCTTTCTCCCTACAATTTCTACTCATCAGTAAGTACTCACCAACAGAAAGCTCAGTGTTCAGTCGCTTTAAAAAAAAATTAATATAGTGTTGGCAGGTGGCATGGTGGTTAAGGCGCTAGACTCCCACATAGTTGACAGCAGTTCGAGTCCCAGACCTGGTGGCTTTCTTTCTCACTTCCCTCTCTCTGTCTCTCTGGATCAAATAAAAATAAAAATAATAATAATAATAAATCTTAAAAACAAAACTCAAACATGGCTTCCTCCATGGCACAGAGGAACTGCTCAAGAGAAAGTAAATTCCACACAGTGGTTGTGATTCAAATCCCTGGTCCTGTCAGTCTGGCATACTCTGGACACACATTTGAATGTCCAAGATCCACCAGGCCAGAGGACTTGAGGGAGGGGGACTGCAGCATGACCAAAGTCTAAGGAAGCTGCTTGTCACTTTCTCCTCTCTCTCCCTTTCATTCACGTGCAGTACCATAAATAAAAGAAAAAAATAAAAATAGAAAGGATTTGAGAAAGTTTAGCTGGTAACAAATTAAAATGTGGCCTACTCATAGGACTGATGAGAGACATTTCCATACTGAACAAGAAGAGATGTACCAAAACTTAATACATAGAGGGTGCTTGCTATATTTGTATATTTTCAGAATATTTGGAAATCATAATTAAATGCTCACTTTTCTGATACTTTCTGGCAAAAATCACCTCATTGGCAATGAGGTGAAGTTGTTGGGTCATGGATGGCAGTGAACTTGGAGAAGCCACAATGAAGATACACATGCCCTAGCTGTGTGCCTATCAGCCATGTACAACCTAGGTCCATGTGATGTGACACCCGCTCCTACAGGAGGTATGTCTCACCACACATTACTCTGTTAAGGAGAAAGTGTGGTTTGCAAATGATGTCAAAGGAAATCTGCATGGGCAGATACTCCTGGGATGACCTAGCAGGGAAGAATTGTTCTTGGGACATTTGAAATCCCTTCTTTAGTATGGCTAAGCAGACTGTCAGAGTACGATTAGCTAAAAAAGAAGTTCACAATTACTTCCTACATGCAGACAGCTGTTCCAAGCCCTGTGCATACGCTCCCTCAATGAATTTGCAAAACGTCTAAGTGATGCATGTCCCCCAGCAGTCCCACTTTACCAGAGACACATGGAGCTCTAGAGAAATGACACAGCAGTAAGCCCGGGCTCCATCATTCAAGCCTTCGGAGAGAACACCCCTAGCCCTATGGCCTGTGGGCCAGGAAGGAGAAAGCACACGTTGCTCTTTGCAGAATCCCATTTTCAGCTCTCTGACCCCATCTTGCCATCTCTACATCACTCACAACCCCACAAGACAATGGGCTCCTGGATGCACTGGGATATTTGGATGTAGGCATTCTGCCAGGGCTGCCAGGAGGTGGTGGTTTGGACCCGAGGGAAGCATATGAACGCAGCCTCCACTATAACCCTTACACATCCATCCTTTCCATTCTCCAGTAACATGCAGCACCAGCCTCCACACCCCACTCCGGACCCCTCCCCGTCCACACCAGCTTACACCCCATTTCACACTCTAACAGCACTGGGACTTCCAACTACACTGTGACATTCCTATCAACATAAACCTATCAAAATGACCTATTTGTTTGCATCTTTGTGTTCGCAGCCCCCAGTGTAATTCCTAAAATTTAATGTTTAATACATGTTCGACTAAAAAAATACTATCAATTTTTACTAAAATATCTCTCGACTGCTTTAAATTTTTTAGATGACAAGATAAAACTACCACCAATACTCTATGCAGTGAATACTTGAATGGATGTCAGAATAACCCAGAGGCTTTGTTAAAAGATAGACTAGGGACCCCCATGGCATTTCTGAGTCAGTGGGTCCAGAGCCAATCCCAAGAAGTTGCACGTCTTACTTTTTTAGAGAATTCTTTTTATTAAATTTTTTATTTATCATTATTAATTTTTTTTAACCAGAGGAAGAGAGAGAAAGGGAGAAAGCAAGTCAACAGGTTAGGAACTCGAACCGCAGTCTATGTGGGAATCCAGTACCTTAACCACCATGACACCTACCAGCCCCATAAAGTGTATTTCTAATAGGCTTCCAAAACAATATTTATGCAGCCAGTCTAAGGACTCCATGTTGAGAACTATTTTCTTTTTTTTTTTTTTTTTTCTGTGAGAGACTTTTGTATAGGGTGCATGTACTCGCTGGAGAGACAGAAGGGAAAAATCGCCCCTCAGGGAGGATAGCCACACCACAATCCCTTTTCCTCCATTCTCCTCTTGGGATTGTGGGCACACATGTACACACACCTGGCATGAGTTTCAAACCACTGGATCCAGGACTCAAACTGTAGTCAACCACGTGGGAATCCAGCACCTGAACCACTATGCCATCTGCTGACCCCAAGAACCTTTTCTTATAAGAATGATGGGCTTCTGAAATACCACTGTTAATAGATAAAATGACATGTTGGCAAGACAGTTTTCAACCACAAACACCATCTTCTTTGGGTCAGAGCACAACCAGTCAATATGGTGTGGAATCAATACTTGATGCCTTGGCTCACACAGACTCTGCACATAGTGGGACATCAACCGGGCTTGGGTGGTAAAATACCTCAGAACAAGATGTCAGATACGTGGTAACACTATATCAACCACTGTTCCAACCACTGTTCCACTAAAACAATGAAATGGAAGTGAAGTCCCAAGGTGCTGTTTGTCACCTGTGACTCAAATGAAATAATTTAGAAGTCAAGGAGTAGAAACTAATTCCCTTTGTGATCTGACTGAGAGTACAAGCTATGTGAGAACCAAATAGACACCTATCCACACATTCCTTCCCTTTTTTTTTTCCTAAAGAATTATTTAACTTTATCTATTTTACTTATTTTTTAATTTGACCAGAGAGGTACAGAGAGAGAGAGAGAGAAATTGAGAAAGCAAGCCACCAGGTCCAGGACTCGAACCATGGTCAGCCATGTAAGAGTCCAGCACCCTTAAACACCATGCCACCTGCCGGCCCCCAGTTCCTTTCTTTTTAAGGCCATTAGGAACTCAAACACTCTTCTAAAAGATCAAGTGCACGTGACACTTCAGATGATGCACAGAGATGTCTACAGCAGCCCCTGACTATAGTCATGCCATCTCACCAGAAACCCAGTGGGGCAGGCAGCAGTGCCCCTTGAAAGTTTACTAAAATAACAAAGACTCACTCCAAAGAGAGACGGTGATGTGTGTGGTTCTTAAAATTTGCAGGAGTGTTGGAACACACTGTACTTGATAAGGATGCCTTCTGGGTTCAAGTGCAGAATTCCCTACAGACAGTAAAACCAATTTCTGTAGCAATTACTGTACCTGAGTCAGACAGTTCACTTTTGTCAGACATTCCTTATTAAATGGCCCAGACACAATCAACCTCTTTGGGGGGAAATGAAAAGATTGCCTTTCTGCTTCGGGTTCGGGAAAAGTGAGAAACAGTGAGACAACAGCCGTCAGTCCTAGTCCTGTTCTATGCTCCGACCTCTTAACACGGTTCAGTGTCATTAAACGATGTGTCTGGCCCTCGGTTTCCTCATCTATAGAATGAGTAAGTCTCGATGGACCTCTTTGGTCTTTTCCAGATTAAACAAACAACAGAAAAAAAAAAAAAGTCCCTGTTCTATAAGGAAGTTAAGCAAAAGAGAATTAAAGAACAGGAAAGGGAAAACTTTGCTACCAGCCAAGTCCTATTGCTGGAATAATTTCGGATCCAAGATTTGAAGGCAAAAAATATCAGCACGGATCATATTGCAACTGCAACTGACTGGTTATAAAATCAAGACCAACCCGGGCATGATCTTCGGTTGCCACTTTACAATATGGCAAAAACACAGACGCTCTTAGGTGCTTGAAGAACAAATACCTTTTGGATTCTGGCTTGCATGTCTCTCTTGCAACAAGGGGAGCTGGTTCTTAGCAGGAACATGGTTTCTGATTTTTCTTCCTACCAGCTCAGAGATTTTTCATAGTTTTTTTTTTTTTTTCTTTCCCAAAAGCATTGCTCTATCTATGTTTAGAAATATGCACAACAAATCAAAAAATACATTCGTATGTGGCAGGATAGAAATGCTAGTCTCAAAAGCCAGGCACGCTTCCATTTTTACAAGCCCAACAAGACAAATCAGAAGGGGTTGAACCTCTCGGTTAGTGACCACTGAAATCTCTCTCATTTTAAAAAATAATGTGTCTAGGCTGAAAGGTATATTCGATGAGCGTCTCAGCTCTCTCCTTTCTGGAACAGGGGTCTTTCTATGTCTGTTTGAAAATGTCCCTCAAGTCAGAAAAAAATAACCTACTTTGTTTGA
Source organism: Tupaia belangeri chinensis (assembly GCF_000334495.1). Taxonomy (NCBI): domain Eukaryota; kingdom Metazoa; phylum Chordata; class Mammalia; order Scandentia; family Tupaiidae; genus Tupaia; species Tupaia belangeri. The sequence continues at coordinate 251,275 of NW_006203464.1, read as the reverse complement.
TCTTTTTGTACGAGAATGTTGATGGCTCCTTTACTTCTCATTACCTCGTCCTGAGAAACTCCTAACGGTGACAAGTGTGACAAACAAAGAATTGAACTACTTAAGCGCAAATTCCATGAATAAATTCATAGTTCTTATCACGGTAAACTTAATACATCAACAAGACCAGCTCCTTCTGTCCCCAGGGTTTTCTGGAGTCACCTGACCTCCAGTCCTGCCTCTCTAAGCCCTGTCTCATTGCTGCTTCCACCTGCTACTGCAGTGGGAGGTCTTCTATTCCATTTTTGCCCATCCCAACCCTCCCCAGACTTCTAGCTTAAATACACCCTCCTCTGTGGAGCGTTCCCCCAAGCCTCAGCTCCTCTAATTAAACAATCCATTGCTTGCTAAGTACTCATGGCCCTTTAGTTGCCAGGTCTCTGTGACACGCACCCCATTATGCTTGTATCGCTGGGAACTGTTTGCTGCCCCGTCTGCCCAGCTGGAGTGTGGACTCCCTCACGTGGGGATCGTGTCCCTGTGTTCATCTTCCTGCCTCGTTACATTGACTCTGCAGTGTGGTAGTTGTTCCATAATTAGGAGCTCAGAGCAAAAATCATTCTTTGTACTCCCCCCCAACATGTTTACTCTGCAGTTGGCATTGTGAGAGAGAACAAAGGAGTGCATCTTGACTGACTGACTGCCAGCTCCACAATGGCACCCATGTGAATACGGGCTCGGCCACGCATATGTAGCCATTAAAAATAGATGCATCAAGAAATAAAGGTCTCCGATACGTTGCTGAATGACAAATTCGGATGATAAAACCTAATGCGGTGCACAACTTCATTTTGTAAGTCCATGTGATAAAATGAGGCATGCCTGAGTGTGTTCTTTGCCCGTGTGTATATATCTATGCAAGGAAAATCCCCCAAGGTGGTACACGGAAATATACATGCGCTCATCACAAGGGGTGGTATGGAGAGGAATTCTTCTTCTTCTTTTCCCTCTTCTGGATTCCCCCCTACGATTTTTACAATGGCCAGGTATTACTCTGGAACCAGGAACAAGCGTCAGGTATGTTTCATTTGTTTTCTTAGAAAGCAGAGAGAGGAAAACCATAGTAGCGAATCTTGCGTTATCATTAACAAAAGACGGATTACTAAACACACAATCCCAGGGACGTTTGGGGACCTAGTAAGGAAGCTGGTAAGGTGGCTGGTCAGGATATGTGGGGAGACATCACGAACAGGGTTACATAAGGACCAGGCACTAAAATCTACATAACGAACTGCTCCTAAGCAATTCCTCATCTTTTCCTACAAAAGATCACAAGAGGGGCCAGGAGGTGGCATAGTGGTTAGGGTTCTAGACTCCCATGTAGCCAACCAAAGTTCGAGTCCCAGACCAAGCGGCTTGAAACTCATGCCAGGCACGTGTGTGTGTGTGTGCACCTAAAATCCCAAAAGAAGAATGGAGGAGAAGGGATTGCAGCATGGCCATCCCCCCTGCAAGGGTCATTACTCGTTTTCTGTCTCATGCTGTCCAGTGAGTGCATGTGCCCTATAGCAAACATCTCTCAAAAAAAACAAAAAAAAAACCCCACACAAACACACACAAGAGTTGGAGCTATTTGGACCACTTTGCTGAGATCAAGAGGGAAGAATGAGTTTAACTCAGTCGAGAAGGAAGCCAACTTCCACGGCCAACTCCATTTCCAACGGCGCACAGCGGGCACGCCCCCTCCAGGGGCTTCTCATTTAATACCTCTCACCATTCACATTCCAACAATGTAAGATGACGGATACTTTTAATACAAGGGACCTGTCATTTATTTATTAGCTGGGGACAGGCTCTGCAGCCAGGAAGGATCCATTATAAATCAACTCCCTTCTCAGACATTAAAAATTAATACAGTTCATAATGCAGAACGTCAGTAATTTCTTTATTAGAGCAGAGCGTGATTTTTTTCTTTTATTCCAGGTTTTGTTTGCCCCCCCCCCTTGAAGGTGCTGCTTTTTCCTAATGATTGTCTGGTATAAATTACTCCAGGGAAAGGGGGGAAGAGTCATTTAGACAGAGGATAAAAAAGAAGAGTGGAAGGTCTTTCTTTTTTCTGAAAAAAAAAAAAAAAAAAGCTCCTGACCAATTACTGATTTCCTCTTAGAAATCCAGTCTCACTGTGTCTTTCCATTTCGCCTCAGTATGGTATTCCTCATATGATTCTAATCTATCCTACACCAAAAACAGAAGGCATTTTAGGTCTCTGCTAGACCACAGAGAAAGCAACAAGACAACGGCAATTTTAGGAGTGTTGGGAGGTCTCTGTATGATCTGCTGTTGGTTGCTGCCTGCCACAGGGGTGCTCATTAGCTTTTCTACTGTCTCCAGATTAACCTGGCATTCACCAAAAGAACAGATGCTAAAAACCGAGCCCCAAACCAAGAGCCCTTCCTACAATTCCTGCTTGGAGCCTGGGATTCAAAGATGCCAGTAGATAAGATGGTGCTAGAATACACCCCTAACTCTATATGAAGGATTCCTTTTGGTTCTTCCTGTGAGTGCAAGTCTGGAATTAGGAGAGTGGTAGTTTCTACCATCATTAACTTCAGGGAGGACCTAAAATCTGTGATGTCACCATTACATCTTTGGGGTATGGAGAGATTTGCCATGGTTGGTTCAGTCAGGTTGGCTTTTTTTTTTTTTATTTTGAGAGGTTTTCGCTATAGAGCACATGCGCTCACCAGATAGAGAGAGACAGAGAGACAGAAAGCAAGAAATCATCCCCCGGGGGGATGGCCACACCACAATCCCTTCTCCTCCATTCTCCTCTCGGGTTCTTGGGCACGCACCGGCATGAGTTTTAAGCCACCCGGTCCGGGATGCGAACCACGGTTGACTATGTGAGAGTCCAGCGACATCCATTACACTAACTTCTGGTCCCTCAGGTTGACTTTCTTAAGGCCCCTGCCAAGGAATGCTCACGAGGGAGAAATGAGTCATTCCACATCCTCTGGAATACTCTCCTGGCTCTGGAGGGTCTCATCATGGCCTAGACCCAGACACTCTGAGTGTTGGTGTCTTTGTCAAACCAGCCATGATTGAGTTAAAGCTCCTATGTAACATACCCCCAAACACGTATTTCAAATCTATTTCCAGAATTAGCATGAGCATAACTCAGCCTATCAATGAGTCATTAGAAGCCTGGTCCCAGCACTTTTTCATTACCAGTGGCATTGGGGATGCCTGACTCAGCTGAATCCAGTGGGAAGAGATCTGTCTCACCAGCAATTCCAGGTCTGGAGCCAGGAGCTAATCCAGGGCCTGGTGAGAGGCCCGCCTCAACTTGGGTGACAAAATAAGCTATGCAACCCGCGGGGACACGATTAAATAGACTTGGCCAAGAAAAAGGCCTACTTGGCTCCAAAGACTTTTGGTCTTCTCCTTCCAGGAAGAAGACCTCCAACGCCCACCACCAGCTGGACCCAGCTTGCAGGAGGCCTGCCTCCCAAGCCTCTGAAACTCTAAATAACCTCCTGGGGTGGGAGTGAGGAGAAGGATGCCTACATGGGAGCCACTTAACGCTAGAAAGGGACTGCCCCTCTGCTGTCGCCTTGGTGGACACTATGGTAACCCAAGCTAACATCTGTTTGAGTCGCCAAGATCTTCCTCAACCTCCCAGAAAGTGTGAGGAGTGCAGGTGAAGTCGAGGGCAGCTAACACTGAGAAAGGTGGCCCAGGCCAGCAGAAGAGGCCTACTGGTAAACCCCTGAGTTTGAATCCCAGCTCTACCTCTGGCCAGCAAGTGACTTTGGGCAAGTCCCTTTTTTTCCCCAAATCCCTAGAAAACTCCTGATCTGGGAAGTGGGCATGACAACACATATATGACTTAATGCAGAGAAAAAGAACCTGATGAACAGAGAGGGCGGTGGGCTCTATCATATCCTATCTTCTTTATTTCCTAGTTGTGAGACTGGGGCCGCTTTCTGTGCCTCGTTTTCTCATCCGGGTAATGGAGGTAATAGTACCTTCCTGATACAGCTTCTGTGAGGATCCAACAAGCAGTTGCTTTTTACATTTAAACTATATTCAGTGTCCAACACATAGGAAGCCAGAGGCAGTATAAAATTCTCTTTTCTCTTTTTTTGAGGGAGATTTTTGCTATAGGGTACGTGCACTCACCAGAGAGATAGAGAGACAGAAAGCGAGAAATCACTCCCCGGGGGGATGGCCACACCAAAGTTCTTCTCCATTCTCTGCTTGGGATTTTGGACACACATGCACACACACCTGGAGTGAGTTTCAGGCTGTTGGATCCGGGACTCAAACCATGGTCGACTATGTGAGAGTCTCATGACATAACCATCTCGCCATCTGCTGGTCCCAAATTTTCTTATTATTTTTGTGAACTTCAGCACCTGGCCACTCATAAGGATTCAATAAATGTTCATTCATTTCTCTTCTCTCCACTATTTCTCCTCTTCCTACCTATTCCCCAAAAATCACAGTCCTGAAGGATCACACAGTAGCTCCCTAGAATTCACAATGTCTTCTTCAACCAAGATAAGTGGATCCAGTTAAAACTACTCACAGAACTTTTCCTTTGCCCAGGTATATAAGCATAACCTCAAAAATTAGCAGAACAGCAGGTGGCAAAATGGCTAATTGCTGGACTACCATGTAGTCGACCGTGGTTCAAGTACTGGACCCAATGGCTTAAAGTCACGCTGGGTTCATGTGTGTGTGTGTGCCCAAGATCCCATGAGAAGAATGGAGGAGAAGGGATTATGGCATGGCCATCCCCCCTGGGGGTGATTTCTCACTTCCTGTCTCTTATCTTTCTTGTGAGTGCATGTACCCTACAGCAAAAACCTCTCCAAAAAACCACTAGCAGAACAATGTACCAGACTAGACCAGTGATGACAGGAACCGCAATCACCAGCTTCCTCTCCCTCAGACGGGAGCTACGAGGAGTCAAGTGTGCATGGGATCAATGTTCTCATCTTCCTATACCCCGGGATGCCACTGCTTACCTCTAAAAGAGCAGGATAATAGTATGTGCAAGGTTGAAAGACCAGGTGAGTGTGCATTTCACTCCTCGAGGAACAGCAGACGTCTTAATTGCTAACAGCCCTGATCCCTCCCCTGCTAACAGAATTCTGAGCCTACGAGGTATCCACTTCCCCCTCCAGGCAGCTGGAAGCCTCAGGGGAAATAAGTTCCATCTCCAGACCCAGGGGAGAATTTTGAGGAGCCTAAAGTGCTTGTGGTAATTCCATTCCCCTTATGAGCGACTGGTTTAGGAATACACATGATGCCATCATTTCGGGCAATGAGTAGAAGGGAAAGATGCTGTGGACTTTAGGGAAAGGTCTTCTTGATTTCGAAACCCACAAGAAGAGATGACCTTACAGAGTACCTGGTCCATCTTTTTTGCTTGTGATTCCTGGAGCTGCTGCAACCATTTTGTAACCAGGAGGGGAATCCGTCTGATGATAAAACGAAACAAAGGCAGGGGCTAGAGAATCACAGAAAAAAACTGAGCTAGAATCTTAATGCACTTGGCCAGGAACCCTCCCTACCTGTTCAGCTCAGGTTTGTGATGATCAGTTTCCTTCTTGTTCAAGCCTAACGGAGCATAACTGCCCAGCACTTTCAGCATGAAGGATCTCAGTGAACATAATCAGTATCCAGAACATAAGGCATGTGCACGAATAGAGATAAGACTGGGATACATTGTGTAAGAAAGAATGAAAACCAAAATGGCATCCTGTGAGCAGACGCTGATACCCTAACTGTGGAGGGCACTATCTGGCCCAAACATATGAGAAGCCGGAGGGGTGCACCTAGGCAGGTAAACGAGGGGGCGGGGGAGCTTGACAAAGGAGAGATAAGAGAAACAACAAAAGAAGGCCACCATAGGGACCAGCAGATGGCATACTTGTGACATCACTGAACTCCCACACGGCCAATTGTGGTTCGAGTCCCAGACCCGGCAACTTGAAACTCACGCGAGCATATGTGCCTCCATTCCTCAAATCCTGAGAGAATGGAGGAGAATGGATTGTGTCATGGCCATCCCCTGTGAGAGGTCATTTCTTGCTTTCTATCTCTCTCTGTCTCTCTGGCAAGTGCACACGCCCTATAGTAAAAATCTCTCTAAAAAAAAAAAAAAAAAAAAAGAATGCCACCATCAATCTCCCAGCCATCCTTTACTTGAACCCCGACATTTCAGTCCCATTAACCCAGAAATAAATTGCCCTGAGCCCCCTGTTCATACACGTCGGTCATTTCCTGACTACCCACCTATTAGAGTCCTGACTCCTACTGTAGACGCATCTCTGTGTCAGTGAAACCCACGTAATAAAATGCTATTTCTTAAGAATTGGGGGAAAGAAGTCACCAGAGGGGATCTTCAGCTTTTCAGAAATAATTCTAAACCTTGAAAACAATCTTTTTGTTGTTGTTACCATCAAGCTGTTTTCTTCCAACCACACATTTATAACAGAAATGATAATGATAGCTGTAGTGATGCTGTCAAAGTAAGGACGATGGCTTATGTGCCACTTACGTAAGCTTCCAGAGTATTTTCGAATTCCCATGCCGCTTCGTTTCCCAACATACTGGCTCAGGTGGTTGCCTTTCCTCATCTCAAATGTGGAGAAGGCAAATACTTTGCTCACAGTCATGCAGTGGCTGACACGGAGGGCCGGGTACAGAGTCCAGGCCCAGCCACGCCCATGTCACTCTCTTCCTAATGAAAAAGATCTGCTTTAGCCAAGGGTTCCATTCATTCTTTCAAGTGCTAGACCCTGCCCTGGCCGTACCAAAAGCATGATACTCCCTTTCTGAAATAAAGAAGGGCTTCGATCTTCCACACCATGATCTGGAAACAGAGGCTTTAAGGAGGCAGGTTGGGGGCCGGCAGGTAGCGTGGTGGCTAAGGATGCTGGACTCCCACATGGCCAACCACAGTTCAAGTCCTGGACCCGGTGGCTTGCTTTCTCAATTTCCATCTCTCTCACTCTCTCATTCTGAATCTCTCTGGTCAAATTAAAATAAATAAGTAAAACTGAATTTAAAAAAAAAAAAAAAGGAGGCAGCTTGGACCTCGAATCGTGCATTTCTCCCTAAGAGCAGCTCCCTGAGATTCCGATCCTAAATGGCAGAGGAATGCAATGAAAACTTGGCCATGAGCAGCATCTCCGGATCTGGGGGTTTAAGAAGTGTTAGAAGCACCTGCAAGAAAGTCTATACAGAGAACAACAGGCCAAGACCCGGATTCATTTCAATGCAGGGCACTTTGTGCTCTGCCAGAAATCCTCAAGAATGCCACCTCCCCAGCTCTGGGTAGTCCTGTGGAATGTAGCCACTCCCTGTCCCTCCCGGAGGCTTGGGAAGAAATGTGACAGCGTCGGTGCCAAGCAGGTTCGAGCCCATCTGGGCACTGTCAGAGTGAGTTACCACATCTGCTGGGGAGGCTTCGACAGGATCCCAAACCCCCAGAACAGCCCAGAATGGGATCCACTGAGCATGCGTGCCCAGAGAGACACGAACAGGTATATCTCACCATCAAGTCCAGCAACTCGATACATGTGTGAGATGCTGCCAACTCCATGCCTTTCTTGGAAAGTCACAATGACATTTAGCAGAAAGAAACATTTCATCTAGGTTTTCCCAAATTTAGCTAACCACGGAACTGACTGATTGATTTTTAGAGGTTTCTGCCTTAGGGTATGTGCACTCACAGGAGAGAGAGAGACAGAAGAACAGAGAGAGAGGGAGGGCTGACTGATTGATTTTTAGAGGTTTCTGCCTTAGGGTATGTGCACTCACAGGAGAGAGAGAGAGAGAGACAGAAGAACAGAGAGGGAGGGAGGGAGGAAAGGAGGGAAATCATCCCCCAGAGGCACACGGCTATGCTGGAATTCCCTCTCCTCCTTTATCCTCTCAGGATTTGGGATAGACACGCACACGCATCCAGCGTGAGTTTCAAGCCACCGGGTCTGGGACTTGAACCGCAGCCAGCAATGTGGGAGTCCAGTGACGTAACCGCTATGCCATCCATAGGCCCGTTTTATTTTTGAGAAATGTATGTTAGTATCCCTCAGAGCACCATCTGGGAGATACTGAGTCAAAGGCAGCTGAGGAGAAGACGGAAGTGTGGTAGGACTCTTGGCTTCTCAGCTGAGAGGTGGGCACATCGAACTTTGGGTTTAGTTACTGACCATCAGAAAAGCAGCATGGGTGAGGAAGAACCTGCCGGATGCTTTGGCACATCTCCCATCTGGAGTATGACTCATGTGCTGATTCATAGAAATCAGAAAGGATGATGATTTTCTTCCGGAAAGAAAAAGCTAACAGGGACCACCACCAGTAACAGGAGCTCCTGTTACTGGTGGTGGTCCAGGGTTGGGGGGATGGCTTCCATTTCCTGCTATTTAATCTCTGTCCTTATCATGGGAATTTCTGTTTCCTCGGAGACACAGGAAGTAAACACAGCCCTTCCTTTGGCCTTTATTTCTGGCTCCTCCTGGTGAGAAGTGAGGGACTTCTGTGAGGAGCAAACCAGGCAAAGTCCAGTCGCTACTCTCACATTTCTCTTCTGGAAGAATTCAGGGTGTGGTCTTCCTAGGGAGCTCCTAGGCTCTTGAGCTGAGGCAGGTCATGACCTTCCATGCAACTGGATGGACAACATCTGCTCAGGAGTGCCAATTCCTGTCTTTGTATCCCAAGTTCAAGACTTAGGGGAGGCATCAAGATCATTTGGGTGTAAATCCAAGCATTCTTCTTCCCTTCAGCGATAAAATTCAATTTTTCTATTCCTATATGATCCCTGTATGTATTCCTCAGCTGGAAAAGAATGATCACCCTTTAAAACCTCAATACAGACTGGATGCCTGAATCTAGTAGAAGGAGAAAATAATAAACTTATCCCTGAGAAATTCTGACCTAGAGAGAATCTCTGGAGGGGATTTAATCCTCCTCCTTCTTTCTTTTTTCTTTCTTTTTTAAAAACATTTCTGCCACAGGGTGCTTGTGTTCACTAGAAAAATACAGAACAAGATATTGAGAAATCACCCTCCAGGAGGGATAACCATGCCGCAATCCCTTCTCCATTCTCCTCTCAGGATTTTGGAGCATGCACACACACACATGCCCAGCATGATTTTCTAGGTGCCAGGTCTGGGACTCAAACCGTGGTCAGCCACATGGGTGTGGTGCACCTTAATCACCATGCCACCTGCTGGCCCCAATCTCCCTACTTCTTAAAGACAAGACCAAGGCCTAAACATACCAGGGAGACAAGTAGCTCTTCTGTTTCTAGGGTTCTGGGCAGGAAACAAAGGACCCTCACCACATCCTACACACTCCTGGCTCTTGGGTACAACTTCCCTTGGGCTCACGTTCCCCTATAAAATGATACTACCCCAGGATGGCTGGGGGTCTTGTATCATTGTTTACCACCATAAAACACATGCTTATCCCCCAAGTACTTTTCTTGGCCAATTACCACATATTTACAGTGAGCATAATTATACCTAATTACTTAATTAGCACGACTGCATGTAGCTACTAACTTTGAGTATGTGATTATAGCAGCGAAGCACAGAGTGATGAGGTCTTGATAATCAACAGGAAGGCATGTTGTCCTGGCCCAGGGAAGTAAATTTAAGTCTGTTCCTTTGAACTGGTTGGTTTCCATTCCAAAATGCATGTTCAAGAATGTCTAGGGTTTTCAGATCATTTAAAGGACATGATATCGTTTGATTTTTTCCCCCCTTGGGATGGGTAAATAATGGCCCAGTGTTATGCCTGGATTATACCCATATGGGGGCTCAGGAGTCAGTGCCCAGCAGAGGTTCATCTTTAGGGGCTGGGATGCCCAGGAGAAAGTTGTGAATGTATTTGAGTTCAAGCCTTTAAGCTCAGGGCTTATTCCCTCTGCTCTCAAGAGATCCCATCCTGGCATCATCCAACTTTTTCTAGAAAGAAAAGAAAATTGGTAAGGTGTTCTGAACAATTTTCTCCCCGACCCCGAGACCTAAGGTTCAGTGAACCCAGCATCACAGGATCCTCAGAGGTCTGCTACTTATTTAATTGCATTTGAAAATGAGATTGATGAGAGGTTAGCGGGTGGTGTGGTAGTTAAGGCAGTGGACTCCCACATGGCTGACCACAGTTCAAGTCTCAGACCTGTGGGCTTGCTTTCTCACTTTTCATCTCTCTCTCTCTCTCTCTCTCTCTCTCTCTCTGATCAAATTAAAAATATTGATGGTGATGATGATAAATAAAATTAAACAAATAATTTTTTTAAAGAGATTTTTTATAGAGATTTTTTTTGCCACAGGACACATGCGCTCACCAGACACACACAGAGACAGGAAGTGAGAAATCACCCCCAGGGAGGTTGGCCATGCTGCAATCCCTTCTCTATTAACCTCTTGGGATTTGAGGCATGTACGCACTCGCGCCCAGTGTGAGTTTCAAGCCTCTGAATTCAGGACTTGAATCATTGTCAACTGTGTGGGACTCCAGCAACATAACCATTAGACCATCTGCTGGTCCCAAATAAATAATTCTCAGGAAAAAAAAAAAAAAGAAATTCCATGAAACACTGCCTGGAGCACAGGGCCTGCAGATACCTAGCTGGTGACAAAGACTAAAGCCAAATGTCACTAGTACCATCACCAAGATTAGTCCTATGGGCCCCCTAAAGGGCGCTGTCAAGACCCAACCATTAAATAAGGGAAAGCACCCATCAGAATCCCCACACCCAAAATTGGTCCTTTTCCTCTCCAAGGTCACACGAGCCAAGCCCACCTCCTAAGTCAGCCAGAGGGATCAAACAGCAGCCCCTGATATGCCAGCGGCCCCATCTCAACCACGCACCCTAGGGTGCAGCTCCCCGCCCATCCCTGTAACCAGATTCTCTTCTTTCCATCAGGTGAGTCCATCTAGCAAGTCCGCTACCGGAAGAAACCTAGGAAGTCTTATTCCGCAGGGGCGACCGTGTGTGCTATTGCCACTGGTACTGGTTCCAGGAGGGGCCCCAGCCTCCCAGACAAAGGAGCCCATTTTCCATATTGTATCTGCAAGGCCATGATGCTGAGCTCAGTGGCTGGGAATAAATACCCATCATTACCTCGCACTAAGCGGTGCTTGTTAGAGTGACGGAAATCTATACCATGCCGATGCACTATTAATACTGCATTACACACGCGGGCTCTGGGCTCCCACCACAGCTGGGAAACTGGCCTAAGCAGTTCTTCTTCCAGAAAAAGCAAGCTCTGTGACTAATTAGCCCAGAAGAGAAAGAAGAGACAAACCACTCATCATTTCTGTCAAAGGCCACTGGTCCCAGCTAAAGGGACGCAGTTCGCAGACGTAGTTTTGGTCATCTGGGTGGAAGTTCTTGCCTTCCGGGGTGATATGTGACAAAGGGATGGATCAAGCAGGTGCCTTAGAAAGAGTGAGACCAGACAGTTGCACTGCAGCTTAAGAAGTAAAAGGAGGGGAGGGGGCAGCAAGAGGCATGGAGGTTAAGTCACTGGATTCCCACGTGGCCGACTGTGGTTCAAATCCCAGACTTGATGGCTTGAAACTCACATCAGGTGCATGTGCGTGCACGCCCAAAATCTCGAAAGGAGAATGGAAGACATACTGTGACTTGACTATCTCCCCTAGGAGGTGATTTCTCTCTCTCTCTCTCTCTCGGCCTCTCCAGTGAGCACATGGACCCTAGAGCACAAATCTCTCTCCAAAAAAAAAAAAAAAAGGAGGGCGAGTCCTCCACTCAAGGCCCACAGCCTACCACAGAGTGTCTGGCACTTATTAAGGGCTCTATGGGTATCTGTCGACTGAATGAAGACAGGAAAGAAGGAGGAAAGGGGCTTGGAGGGAATCAACAGAGATGGAATTTTAACACTGTCGTGAGAGGCCAAGGGATACCCAGGACAGAGCCATCAGGTCAACCGGAGAGCAGGCGTGACAGAGCTAGAAGGGGTGGGCACGGGTGGCCCGCCAGGAGGAAGAGACAAATGCACACACACCTCCAGTTCAAAGTGTAGAGATCCACAAGGAAAAACAGAACCAGCATGGGTGCCAGCTTGAAAGTGAACGTGGGGAAAAGACGACGTTGGCAAGACTTCAGGGAAGAGAAAAAGGAAAAGGATTCAGATACATCAAAAGGTGAGGGCAAGCGGGGGAGGTCACGGTTGGTGCCATGGCGATTCACGCTAACAAGCTGTGTACAAATGCTGGGAAGGAGTGAACACAGCACCGGGAAACCGAGGGGCCAGTCTGGTTGTAAACAAGGCAACTGGCTCTGACCAACCACGAGTCAGAAGCCCGGTTTGCCCACGGGACAGCCCCATGGCCAGATCCCACATGGCCAACTGCAGTTCAAATCTTGGCCCCAGTGACATGGAAAAAACGCGCTGGGCATGTGCGCACACATGCGTGCTCAAATTCCCAGCAGGATGGAGAAACGGAGGAGAAGGGATTGTGGTGTAGTCACACCCCCTTGGGGAGGCGCTTTCTCCCTCTCCCTCTGCTCTCTCTCTTTCTCTGGCAAATGCAGGTGCCCTCTGACGACTACAAAATAATAATAATCTTAAAAAGAAAGCGAAGTGTGCTAATTCTATCTATGTAAATATCCAATAATGACTAAGTCTTCAATTCCCAGTATAGTTTAAAGCAGAAGAGAGGAAGGGTATAATAGCCACACACACACACACAACACACACACACAACACACACACACACACACACAACACGCTTCAGAAAGCACATGTAAAAAAGGCTATCCATGCACGGCCACCAGGAAACCCTCGGGCAGGAGCTCATGGATAGAGGCCAGTCTAACAAGAAACAAAAAGAACTGGACTTGAAACAGCCCCTTTGGAAGACGGTTCGGCAATTTCTTACAAAGCTAAACATATTCTTACCATATGATCCAGCAATCATGTGCCTAGGTATTTATGTAAATAAGTTGAAAACTTATGTCCGCAAAAAAAAAAAAAAAAAAAAAAAAAAAAACCCTGCACATGAATGTTTATCCAGCTTTACTCATAATTGTCAAAAATAGGAAGCCGCCAAGCTGCTATGGGTTGAGTCGTGTCCTCATCAAGGAAGACACACTGAAGCCCTAACTCCCAAGGCCTTAGAAGTGAATTTATTTAGAGAGTCACTGTAGAAGCAACGAGTTAGGTCAAGATGAGGTCAGACTGGGGCAGAATAGGCCCCAATTCTGGCTCCTTATCTGGTGTTTTCAAGGAAAACAGCCAAGACAGAGAATTGGAGCTCTGCAGCGGCAAGCCATGGGATGCAGCAACACTACTGGAAAGTGGAGTGAGATAAGGAAGGACTCTCCGACAGATTTCAGAGAGCGCACAGTCCTGCGGACACCTTCAATTCAGACTCCCAGCCTCCAAGACAGCACATTCCTATCTGCCATGTAGTTGAAATCCCATGAAATGAATATAACATCCTTTAATTAGATGACTAGATACGAAATTGTGGTATGTCCATACGATGGAATATTAGGCAGTGATAAAAAAGGAAGACACTGTCAAGCTACGAAAAGACACAGAAGAACCTTAAATGTACAGTGTTAAGAAAAACGGCAATCTGAAAGGGCTACATACTAGATGAGTCTATCTACAGAACATATGAAAAGACAAAACCACAGACATAGTAAAGAGACCAGGGGTCTCTAGGGACTAGAGGGGGAAGGAGGCTAACCTGATGGAACATTTAGGGCAGTGATCCTATTCTATGATAGGGTCAAAATCTACAGAACTGTGCAACCCATAAGGCTAACAAGGGTCTTCAGTGACTAATAATGTGTCCAGACTGGCTTACTGATTACAACAAATGGAGCATACTAATGCAAGATATTAGTAACAGGGGAAATTATAGCAAGTGAGGGAGTGAAAGCGGGTATATGAGAGCTCTTGGTAATTTCTACTAGATTCTTCTGTAAACCTAAACCTGTTCTTTAACAGAGAAAACACCTGACTGAACCCCTGGGCCAGGTATTACCTTATCTGAAGGCCACTTTGGCCCAATAAAGCCCTGATGCCATGGAAAATTTAGAGACGGGGATAAATGCCAACAGTCGGACCACGGCTGACCTAGTGTCATGACTAGGACCTTCAGAGAATCTGGAACATCCTATACAGAGACTGTCCTGCACCTGGAATCAGGGAGAAAAGTCAGTCTTCATGAAATGGCAAGATTACACTCATTGCTCAGTAGGCTGCTTCCCTGAGCACAGAGGTGTACAGTAAATGTGTGTAAGTCACCGCAGTTCCAGGCAATGTGATCGGAGGGAGAGGATGGATGCTGGAGTCTGTGGGTCAGGTTGAACTCTCAGGCTCTCTCTCAGTAGCTACCTGACCTGGAACAAGCTACGTAAGTTCACTGAACCTCAGTTTCTTTACCTACAAAACGGAGTTAGCAGGCCCCTCCTCAGAGAATCAGTTAAAAACTGCATACAGGCATGGAGGTTAATACATTGGACTCCCACATGGCTGACCACCATTTAAGTCTTGGACCTGGTGGCTTCACAACTGTGCCGGGCACGTGGGCATGCCTGTCTAAAATCCCGACAGGAGCATGGAGGAGAAGGACTACGGTGTGGCCATCTCCCTTGGGTGGGATAGGGGTGGTCATTTCTTACTTGCCTTCTCTTTCCCTCTCTCCCTCCCTCCTCCTCTCTCTCTCTGCCAAGTGCATCGGCCTTATGGCAAAATCCTAAAAAAAGAAAAAAAAAAGAGTAAAATAAATTTGATCTAAGATCTAAAACATAAAATACCCAAATAGCCCAGTGCTCTGTCCAGAGAGCCTGCTGAAGCAGATAAACGACCTCTCCCCACTCTGACTCTCAAGAGGGCCTGAGCTTTGAAGTCACCTGACACAGCTCAGTTAGCATCTTCTTTGACCCTGTGTTTTCCACAGACTGTGAAGAAGGATGACACACAGAAGCTACTTCTAGGCACACACAGGAGTCATGACAGGATGACCTGGGATTTGGCTCAACGTCATCTGAGACTGGTACATGGTGTTGACCCTGAGTCACAGGTGGAAGGAAGGAAAGATCACCTCAGGATAGCACTGTCGAGGGAGAATCCACGCGAAGATGGAAGTCAGCCAGGTGTTCAAGGACGAGGAGAGGGTAGAAGGGGAGAAAAAGGAGTGTATGTGAGTAGAGAGGCAATATGGCGAGGAGACATGGGCCTTCCAAGCAGAAATTATACAGGGTCATCAGAAAAGTCATGACACAGAAAAATACATCATGACCGAATCCGTAGGTAGCAGTTAGACATATGGGGTTGCAGGTCTGGAAAAAAGGGATGAAGGCTGGTGAGTCACCCACTGAAAGCCTGGTACTCTGTGAGCGTTCCCAAAAGATCAGGGGGTGCCTTCCTATGTCCTGCGTGTCAATTATGGTTGGCAGTGGACCATCCACGTATTTATTGTTCCCCATTGTCTCCAGAGCCAAAAAAAAAAAAAAATACCTAAAAATATACCCTTAATAAATATGAATTGAATGGATAGAAATTTAAAAATCAGCACAGCCTACATAGCTCTGAGGTAACGAGGAAGAGAGACACAGAGGAACATGGTGGAGAACTGGGGATACAGGAAGAGAGGCGGAACTGCAAGGGAAAGGGCCTTCAAGAGGTTTCGTGATGAGCAGAAAGAGCACTCAGCAGCTCAAGGCAGGTGGGGTGGGAGAGAAGTGAGGAGGAAGCACTGTTCCTCTTTGCCGGGTCAGACTGCGAAGGCCAGAGAAGATGCTGGCTCTGGGAAGGAGGGAGTACCTGAGAACAAAGGCAGATACTGACACCTGAGGACAGAGGCAAAGAGGGAAGGCACAGACGTCTCCCCCAGATGGCCTCAAGATTTCTCAACCACAACAAGGGGCTTTGAGGGGCCAGCAGGTGGCATGGTGGTTAAGGCATGGGACTCCCATGTGGCTGACCATGGTTCAAGTCCCAGACCAGGTGGCTTGAAAAGACACTGGGCGTGTGTACGCACATGCTCAAAAATCCCAATAGAAGAATGGAGGGGAAAGGATTGCGGCATGGCCATCCCCCAGGGGGGTAATTTCTCACTTTTCTCTGTCTCTTTGTCTCCAGCAAGCACATGTGCCCTATAACAAAAATCGCTCTCAAAAAAATTATTTAAAAAGAAAAGAAATAGTAAAAGGCATGAACAGAAAACCTCAGAACTTTAAAGACAGTCAAGGAGTCTTGCAACCAGGCTATGAAAGCCAGTAAAAGCATGACTCCTAAGACCTCAGCAGGCAGTCCAGCCCCAGCCCATGACTGACTCGGTGCAGCCCAGAGTTGTCACAAGGGTGCACGGGTAACCCAGGACTCAGTGTGGCTGCAAATACCCATTCACATCTCCCTAGTGACTCAAGTGGACAGTCCCCTGGGTGACTCATTCTACAACACGAAGTCTAGGACCCTCAGCTACGTGACAGGAGGACTATATTCATTTCCTAGTGCTCTTGAGAACCAGGAGCTGGGACCAGCAGATGGCCTAATGGTTATGATGCTAGGCTCCCATCCAGGTTACCATAGTTCGAGTCCCAGACCTAAAGGCTTAAAATTTACACCAGGAATATGAGTGTGCACGTCCAAAATCCTGAGAGGAGAATGGAGAAGGGACTGTGGTATAGCCATCCCCCCCCGGGGGGGGTGACTTCTCGCTTTCTGTTTCTCTGTTTCTGTCTCTTCAGTGAGAGCATACACTGTATAGCAAAAAATGTAATAATAATAAACTCTAAAAAAAAAAAAAACTCTCAAATATTTTTTAAAAAGAGCCAGAGGGCTTTACATAAATAATGAGGGGATTTGGGGGATTTTATTAGGCTTAAGTTCCATATACATTGCCAAAGAGGAGCGTCTTTATTCTGCTGTTTGAATCCCTGAATAAATTCAGAATGAAGACAATGCCGAACGCAGGGCACTTGTTAAGAATACGGGAGCAGACACGCAGACATCTGATAAGGGGCTGTACCAGGTGATCTCTAAATATCCTTGCAGCCTGACATGCGATGAAAAATGCTACGGACCAGATTGGAGGCAGATAGAAAGCGAGATGAGAGGAGCGCAGCCGCATCTTAATCATTCGGCTCCGAAAGGCCCGCGCCCCCCACCGCACCCCCTGGATGGGAAGCGTGAATAAAGAAAACACGGTGCCTCGGTGCCTGATCCATTACTGGGGACTCCGGGGAAACTGACACCTGAAGTCAGGCGGCACTGGGATCCTGGAAGGCCTTCCCACGCTGCATTTTTTTAAAGACATTTTTGCCTTAGGGCACGTGCGTTTGGAGGAATTGAGGGAGACAGAGACTGAGAGGCAAAATGAGAAATCTCACACACACACACACACACACACACACACACCACCATCCCTTCTCCTCCATTCTCCTCTCAGGATCTCAGGCATGCATGCACACCACCTGGCATGATTTTCAAGCCACCGGGTCCAGGACTAGAACCACGGTGAGCCATGTGGGAGTCCAGCGACCTAACTACTATACTATCTGCTGATCCACAGCGCATATTTTAAAATGGGACAGAAAGGCAATCAGAGGGGGAGAGTCCTTGGGAAAGCTACAGTGGGAGTATTCCCCGCCAACTGCTTCTTGCTATCTACCCAAAGGGCTGACCCAGGCCTCGCCGGGAGCACCACCAACGCACTCTGCTTATTTATGGGACACGGTGCACATGGTTTTAATTATTCACGAAAGCGACTCATCACACGTGGGGATGTGCACGGAGTCCGTTCCCTCGACGGATGAAGCCTTAGTACTCAGAACTCTGCTGCCGGCTCGGCTGGTGAAGCCCGCGGAGCACATGCCTGGGCTGTGTGAGCCGCCGCCGCCTGGGCAGAGGGAGGACTAGCCAAATCCCGCTACAACGTCCCTGTGCAACTCTACCCGCCACGCGTGCTTCCAGAAAACAATTTAGAGTTCTCCATGCTCTCCTGGTAGGACAAAATGTGCAGAGACACCTTGCCTGACACCAGAGGGGTTTTGACCATTCAGTCATCGCACGATTTTCCTCGGATGAAGGCACTGTCTGTTCCCCTCCTTTTTTCTTAAACCAAAGAAAAAAAGAAAGAAAGAAAAAAGAAAGATTTTTGCTATGAGGCGCATGCACTTGCAGAAAAACAGAAAGTAAGAAATCATCCCCCAGGGCAATGGCCAGGCCACAATCCCATCTCCTCCATTTTCCTCTCAGGATTTTGGGCACGCATGCACATGCTCCTGGTATGAGTTTGAAGCAGCCGGGCCTGGGATTCAAACTAGGGTCGACTATGTGGGAGTCCTGCGATGTAACCATTACACCATCCGCGGGTCCATGTTCCCCTACTTCTTCAAGTCTCGTCAATAAACCTCCTTCCCTTCCATCCTCGCAGACCTCTTCTTGTTCACACAGAAGAGTGTCTGGATCCTCAGGAAGGCCACCTTGAATCACAGACCCAGACAGCGCCAGGAGGGCAGCTTTTCTCTGCATGATTTTCCTCGTGCTGGCTCCCGGGCTGGGCTTTGTTGTGACACCACAGGACACTCACCAGACCCTGTATCTCTCTCCATGGCTCCCCAGTTTCCCTGAGGGCACTTATTCTGGTGGCCAAAGGGACATTCTCTCCCACATGCCAGATTCACCCCACCTGGCAGCCATGCCGAGTACCTGGTATGGGAATGCTCGGCAAACACAGGTAGATATGAGCTCATATTCTGCCCCGGAGTCTGGAGCATCCCCTTGAGGGAGTTCGGTCTCATTATCCATGGGTTCCATATTTCAGAATGCGCCAATTCGCTGGAATTTATTTGCAACCCCTGGATTGATATTCATGGTACTTTCATGGGACACGCACACCATCCCCAAATTTGAGTCACCTTACATGCACATTTCCAGCTCAGTCTGAACAAGGAGACACATGCTACTTTCTATTTTCCTTTTAAAATCTAATTTGTTTTAATTGGCACATAAAAATACTATGTTATATATATATATACACACACACACACACACACATTTTTTCTTAAGAGAGATTTTTGCTATAGGGCGCATGTACTCGCCGGAGAGACACAGAAAGACAGAGAGAAAGCAAGAAATCACCCCTGGCGGATGGCCTCGACACAATCCCTTCTCCTCCATTTTCCTCTCGGCATCTTGTGCATGCCCGTGCATATACCCGATGTGAGTTTTAAGTCACCAGGCCCTGGCCGAGAACTGTGGTTGACTACATGGGAACCCAGCGACATAACCATTACACCACCTGCTGGTCCCCAAAACTGTTTATTTTTATTGTGTTCAACACCTTGTTTGCAAGTTCTCATTTCAGCTCTCCTCCTATAAACAAGTAAACTTCTAGTGGTCTAGTCCAGATCATCTTTTTCATATTTTAGTGCTTTTCCTTGGTGAGTTTGCTGTTTGAAACAGTTCCTGCGCACATTTCTGAAGTGCTTTCTAGTGTTCCTAAGCAAGGAACGGCTGTGTGTCTTACGGAGAAGAGAGCTGTGTTAGGTAAGCTACGCTGTGGGTCTGAGTTACACTGCTATGTCTGTGAGTCAACCCTATGTATTAAATAAAGTGTCTGTAAACAGAAACTCACACGAAACACGATAATGTATTGACAGAGTAATAAAAATGCTATGATCAGAGGTTCACAGGAACCCTACCTGTGACCCCCAGGAGCCATGGTCTTACATTTCCTAATCAGTATTCATGACGACTTTCTAGAATGAGTTACGGAAATGAGAATATACTGCCATGCCTACGTCTTTTCAGACGTCAACCCTACACTGAGCTTAGACCCATTAAAGGTCTTTCCTCCCTAGTTGCTCCAAAATAAACTTGATCTAAAAGCTTTCGCCAGAGTAGAGGCATTCTCTGCACAGCTGCCCACTTTCTACCTGAAACACTGGTCTTTCCTTCTTACCGAGCCCTGGTACGGAACTCAGCCGTCCTTCCTCTGAGACTAACAGGAACTGTCTGATAAATACCGAGGCGACTCTGGGGACTCTGAAAGCTGGGAGGCAAATGATGACCTGAGGCTGACTCGAGCCCAATCCCTTGCACTGTGGCAACCCTTTCACTAAATGCCAGAGCCAGAGAAATGAAGCGGAGGTCCATGGGGGTGACTCCATGCCCACTCTGCGGTAAGATGAAAAAGAATTCTATGAGGCCCTCTCCTTGGGATGAACGAGACCAGAAAGTCTCCCTAGGCCTACCCAGGGACCAAGGGAGAGACGAAGAGAAGGCACTAGGAGGCAGCTTGGAGCAGGGACAGGGAACCTCTCACCGCCTCCCAGAACCTCAGTATTCCTGTCTGTACGGTGAGGCCTTAACCTAGACTGTCGCTCTGTCCCTTCCAGCTCTCAGGCAGCCATTGGTGTCCCCACTCTCCAGGGGCCTCCGTGCTTTCTTCTAAAGCAGCAGATCATGACTTAGGGGCAGGAGCAGTGGCAGGGACAGGGGCATGCACTGGTGTTTCTGGGCCCAGACTGAACCTGGGGACATGGCAAGAAGGACCCTGTTGGATGGAAAGTCAAGCCATTGAAGCTCCAGGGACTGAGAGTGGACCTAGCTGGGCTCAGCAGAAATACAAAGAGAGGCTGGAACCAACGGGAGGTGAAAGATGAGGAGGGAACATGTACCCTGAGCCCTCTAGTCTATGGAGTGGGCGGCTCCTAGTGTCTACTGTGGTCCGATTTCGGGGCACTGGAGGGGCAGCTCGAGAGATGTTTCCATTCAAAGGTACTCACCGCCCTGTGTTCCCTTCCCCTCTCATGGAGGCCAGGGTGGAGGTCCTCATGACCTCTGGGGTTGTTATCCGGACAGAGTCAGTTACGTTTCCTAGTTACAGAGGCCAGGTCTACAGAGAAGACCAGCCTTACGTGTGTCCCCTGTTTTACTGGGAGCACTTTTCTCTGCCCAGGGTCTCAGGAACCCGAGTAAAGGAAAAAAGGGAACCAGACTCAGACCTGTACCCACCCCACCCCCCCCCGCCTTCCCAAAGGACTCTGCCCCAGTGGCATCTCTGCTCCCAGGCTATTCTCCAAGTTTCGAGACTAACAGGAAGGGTCTTTTAGAGAGTAGGAGGTTGGCAGGTGGCAGGTCACCTAGGAAGGTCTACCACCACCCTTTCCCTCCCCAGAGGGGACAGCTTTCCACTTCAGTACTTACACGTGTCTGGCTTGTGGCAGTTGTGTCCCTGACGGAAGTACTGGGGGTTCTCAATGACTGGGATGCGCGTCATACCAATGACCACCGTGTCGGGCCCGGCGTCCAGGGACGAGGGCGTGGTGATGCCGTGGTTGATGTGGTGCAGCGGGCTGGCTGAGTCCTCCTCGCCACTGATGACAGCCACAGGGCCTGCGAGGGCGATAAAGACACAGGCCCCAGGTGAAGTCATATCCAGCCAGCTCCCAGCCCCACCCACAACCCCACCACACACTATGTTTCCCGCTAGATTTTCAGAAAGAACAAAGTTCATTAGAAGAGTATTCCCGCAGGTGGTCTGAATGCTGCTTCCTGAGACTCACCCAGCCCTAACCGTAGAAATAACTACACAATAAAATTGCAATGACCATGACAGGAATTATTTTTGCTTCCACCCAAATGCAAATGAGTTGAAAAATATAAGAAAAAAAAAAAGCTTAAATAAGTTTCCTTTGTATTTGTAGCAATAACAGGATTAATAAAATAATAATAATGACTTGGCGGGAGTTTGCACTACTCCCCTTAAGACCTTTAAAAACCACAGGTGCTTGGGACCAGCAGTTAGCGTAATGGCTCTATCGCAGGACTCCCTTGTAGTCAACCACGGTTCAAGTCCTGGACCCAGTGGCTTAAACTCACGCCAGGAGCATGTGCGTGCATGCCCAAGATCCTGAGAGGAGAATGGATTGCAGCGTGGCCATCCCCGCTGGGGGGTGATTTCTTGCTCTCTGTCTCTCTCTGTCTTTTTGGCATGCGCATGTGCCCTGTAACAGAAATCTCTACCAAAAAAAAAAAAAAAACATAGGTGCCCAGTCTACTTTAGAGGTCTAAGGGTGCGACCCCAGCAACAGAATTATAAAGCTTTCTCTGGTGAGTCCCATGGACAGCCAGGATGGAGAACCTCTGATTAGGGGCTTAGAGGCCCCGAGCAGCTTCAACGCGGCCATCAGATTCCCGCAGCTATGGTGCTTTCACCAACCCTCCCTTGTCCGTGGGAGAAGCCCAGTGCACCTGGACCTGCCCTGAGCTGGGCTCGCCAGTGACAGTAATTAGGCCACATCACCTATTAGCCTCCTGGCAACTGAGCCAGCTGTCCCGCTCCAGAAAGATCCAGACTGTCCCAGTGGTAACAAAGAACATAATTCACATCTGCACTATTTTCCAATCCAAAGAAGAATTACGAATACTCAAAAAATAGCCCTTGACAAAGATCATGAATGTGGCGGTCTTGGTAGAATGACGACTCTGCTTGGCGGTGTCATTCTCCCATACACGCAAACGAAAGCTCCTGTAAAGAGAATTAGCTGTGACTGTTAGTACCTTCCTACGCCTGGCGTGTGAAATGGCTGCTGCACTATTTTCCAATCCAAAGAAGAATTACGAATACTCAAAAAATAGCCCTTGACAAAGATCATGAATGTGGCGGTCTTGGTAGAATGACGACTCTGCTTGGCGGTGTCATTCTCCCATACACGCAAACGAAAGCTCCTGTAAAGAGAATTAGCTGTGACTGTTAGTACCTTCCTACGCCTGGCGTGTGAAATGGCTGCTTCGCGAGACACACGGTCCCCAGACAAAGTGCCTGCTGCGACTCGGTTTTGCAGCTTGAACAATATTTCCACTGCAGAAATCCATTACATCTTACTGAAGTTTATGGAGAGAATATTTCCCATCGAATAGCAAGGGGAAGCACCAATGAGGCAGAACTAAATGGAAGGCGGGTAAACGCAAACTGAGGACCCTGATTTCCACTCCGTCAGCACAGACAAGCTTATTGCAACCTATGAAAAATGGCTGACTGTGTTTGGAAATCACGTGGAAAGCAGCAAGAGGGGGTTGTCCAAACACTCGCAATAACCACTTGACTTGCAACAAGAAGCCGGTTCCTGAAACACCTTGTAAACTTTCTGGAAAACATCACAGAGTTTTCCAGTTCAACAGGAAAAACTAATCATTAGTCTTTTTCTCTCTT
>NW_006203464.1:208809-227728 GCF_000334495.1 Tupaia belangeri chinensis | reverse complement strand
AAGAAAGAAAAGAAAGAAAAGAAAGAAAAGAAAGAAAGAAAAGAAAGAAAAGAAAGAAAAGAAAGAAAAGAAAGAAAAGAAAGAAAAGAAAGAAAAGAAAGAAAGAAAGAAAGAAAGATAGATAGATAGATGTGTGCACAGAGAAGAAAGGAGGAGAGAAGAGGTAATAAGATTATTTTTAACTTTACTGGACCAGCAGTTGGTGTAATGGCTATGTTGCTGGACTCCCATGTAGTCGACCTTGGTTTGAGTCCTGGCCCTGGTGGATTAAACTCACGCCAGGTGCATGTGCGTGTGTGCCCAAGATCCCGAGAGGAGAATAGAAGAGAAGGGATTGCGCATGGCCATCCTCCCCAAGGGGTGATTTCTCACCTTCTGTCTCTCTGTCTCTCTCTGTCTTCCTGGTGGGTGCACACGCCCTATAGCAAAAAGTCTCCAAAAAAAAAAAAATTAAAAACTTTATTTATTTAATTTCACCAGAGAGAGGCAGAGTATTGGGAAATGAGAAAGCAAGCCACCAGGTCTGAGACTTGAACCACAGTCGGCCGTGTGGGACTCCAACGCCCTTAACCACCATGCCACCTGGCGACCCGGAAATGAGATATTTTTTAACAACACTGTGGAAGGTGAAAAGTCAACAATGGAAAGTGACGTTCAGAGTAGAGGAAGGGACAATCTGTGGGACAGCAGGAGGAGTGTTTATGGACACGCAGGTCTGCAGTTCTGCTGGGGAAACTTGATGCATGAGGAGACAGGGCAGTCAGAAAGGTCGGAATAAAGCGCGTAACTGAACAAGGCAACCAGCCCAGCACCTCATCCCCATTCCTCATCCTGGTGTACCTGGAAAAATTAAACCCAAACAGCTCATGGGAGAGCTGGGAAGAACATAAAACAGCTCCTTCTTCTTGCTCCTAGAACAGAAACCATGCATAATCCTGCCTGCTCCCACAGCCCAGGGCCACCAATCACATCGCCCACCATCGTCCCACAGCACATCAGCAAATGCGTTTCTGAAGAAACCTCAGTAAAAGGACTTCTAGATAGTGATGTCTGGGGATCTCCTGGTGGAAAGTCAAGTTCACTCTGTGATCATGGCTCAGGGAAGCCAGCCAGCCAAGAAGCCTCACCCAAGCACACAAGGCGGCTTCTTAATCTACCCAGTACTCGGTTCCTAAATATGAAGAAATAGCTCAGGATCACCCGGTAGCAAAGCTTCACCATGAGAGAGCGTGTGCAACAGATACAAAAGTGCAACGAGGTAAGTGAAACGAATCCTAGAGTTCTATAGCCCAGCAGTGTAAGGGTAGCTGGTAACAGTTGCAGGCATAATTCAAAACCAGCAGTTAGCATAATAGTTATGTCGCTGGACTCCCATGTAGTCAACCATGGTTTGTGTCCTGGACCGGGTGGCTTGAAACTCATGCCGGGCATGTGTGCGTGCGTGTCCAAGATCCCGAGAGGAGAATGGAGGAGAAGGGATTGCGGCGTGGCCATCTCCCCTGGGGGGTGATTTCTCGCTTTCTGTCTCTAATGTCTCTCTCTGTCTGTCTGGCGAGCGCACGCGCCCTGTAGCGAAAATCTCTCCAAAAAAAAAACAGTTCTTGACAATGACACTACTGTTGATACTGTGCTGAGCAACTGCTTCAAAATTCTGATAGACTTTTCAACCTGAAATCCTGTAACTACGATAAAGAAATACCCCCACTTCAAGAGCAAAAGAGAGGTATTCACCGACGTGTCCAATTTTTTCTCACTTGTCCTCTTTTCTTAGGAAGCATCAGATGGTGGGACTGCAGCAAACAAGGGGACAAACAAGACACAATGGGAGACACAGCGCCACAGAGTGGCAGCCCCTGGCCACAGGGGCTGCAGGAAGCCGTCCAGTGGGGAAGGGGTTAAGGACTACGGTGGTAAAGACAGGATCCAGGCCCAGGCAGCCTCACTCACTCCAAGCTCACAGTCTTAATTGCAACTACAGATCACAGACCACTCTCTTCATCGGAATCGTAGACTATGGACTGCAAGAAGACAAAAGGCCGAACAATGAAAGCCTTTCCCACCCTCTCATCCCTTTCGTACAGGTTATGGGCTGTTACAATGACAGAATTGGGAGAAGTTTGAAGATACAACATCGGGACTTCAGCCTTTTGTGAGAGGCTGTTTCTTTGAATCTTCTCTCATAAAACCCATGGACCACCACGTGGTCAACAAAACGTTCGTGTCTGTGATCTAAAACGGTCTCTGCTTTCTCTACGTTATTCTAGGATTTGAAAGGATTGGGGTAAACGCCATGGGGAGAAGGGTCCTGCCCCAGGCTCCCAAGCCATGGGAAGAAATGGGGTCAACCAGGAAGATTTCATAGAGATAAAAGGATACAGCCAGACATCAGCACCCTAGGGAATCCCAATACTTAAATATGGGCCTTTTAGAAGGGGAGCAAGGAAAAGAAATAGAGAAATAGGAGAACCAGAACAGGGCATTGTCTTAGAAGTCAAAGAAGAATTTCTAGAAGGTCAAGAACCATCTAGTGAGGCCAAGTAGGATGAAAAATGAACACAGACCACTCTATTCGAAAATGAGGAGGTGACCTTAATGAGAGGCATTTCCATAGAATGGCAGAAGAAAAAGTTCAATGATAGTAAGTTGAGAAGTTGGAGACAATGTGAGCACTACACATTTTTTTTTATTGAGGGCTTCCAGCATAGTAGGCATTCTTAACACAGCTCGCTTAATATTTTTGTTTTTAGAATGAATGATTTATTTATTTAATTTTATGTGTTATTATTGTTTATTTATTTATTTATTTTAACTTGATCATAGAGAGAAAGGAAAAGTGAGAAAGCAAGCTGCCAGGTCTGGAACTCAAGCCACAGTCAGCCAAGTGGGAGTCCAGCATCTTAACCACCAGCCACCTGCGAGCCCCGGCTTGTTTAATCTTATAATGTTGTGACAACGGTATAATTATTTTCCCCACTATAAAGATGGGGACACCGAGGCACAGAGACGTGACCTGCCTAGACTTACATACCTAACAAGGAAGCCGTGATGCTGGAATTCACATCTATAGTCTAGCCCCAGAAACTGTGCCTATACCAACCACCCAGCCTTGCCTCCCTCAAAGTGCAGACTGGGGAAAAGACCAGTTGTTCAAAGGGACACCTGATCAATTTAGGTCCATTATCCCCCTTATGAGCAACTGTTTCGATTGCAGGTCTCCGAGACCCTTTATAAAGATGTTCCTCTTGACCCTTGAGAATTAGGACAGGAATGAGTCACCTCGTTAGACTCGCCCAGATAGATTACAGATAATTCATCATCTTCTCTTCCCAGGGCTGCTGCCAAGCAGTCTGATTAAAGTATTATACATCCACAGCAGAGAAGAACACTGCACCATCGGACTGTTGTCCGATCCCTGAGGTCCTCTTACTCACCTGCCCTGTTCCATAAACTACATTCCTTAAAATAAAAGTCAATAAAAAACACACAGACCCACCACTTCAGAGGACGGCTTGTCCCCGCCCGCCTGCATCTGAGTTCAGTAGTGCTCCTCGGCAGGGTTTCTGCTGGCATCAGGGCAACACAGTCTCCCTCAGATAGACTGTGCTGGGTATTTGGCATCCCTGAACCTGGGCATGGAAAGCCTGTCTCAGGCTCACCAACTGTAACAGATGCACTACTCCGTGGGAGGTGTTGATGATGGGGGAGTCTGTGTGTATGAGAGATCTCTGTACCTTCCACTTGATTTTGCTGTGAACTTAAAAATGCATTCGAAATAAAGTCTAATAGAATAATGAATGAACATGAATGAATGAAAAAAAAATAGCCAGTCTCTCCACTTAACGCACATACTTCCCAATACTCCTGGGGGGTGACAGAACTACCCCACCTGGAAAACCACTGATAGAGGGGCCAGCACTTCATGCTAGGAAACGATTTACCTTTCCAGCTTTGACCAGTGCTCAGACCACTTGCCTCAAGGGAAACCTACAGACCTACAGTGGAGCCCCTCTGGGGGAAGAAGCACTCTTCTCATAGTGAAGAATATATTAAGATACCAATGAAGGGAAAAAGAATGGAGAGGAAATCCCAGCTATCTGGGGAGGTCTTCTCTATACTCCTGAAGTCACTGAGGTCTAAGGCAGGTCAGAAAAGAAGTCAAGCTTGGGGCCGGCAAGTGGTGTGGTGGTTCAGGGCACTGGACTCTCACATGGCCGACTGCAGTGCGATCCTGGACCTGGAGACTTGCTTTTTCACTTTCCCTCTCTCCCTTTTTCACTCTGCCCCTCTCTGGTCAGAATTAAAAATAAATAAACAAAGTTAAAAAGAAAAAAATTCAAGCTCACTATCTGCTGGGTGCTCAACACACACACACACACACACACACTCTGCCTAGTATCTGTCATCAGGCTCTCTGCTGTCACTAGTCAGTTCTTATAAACTGGTCCATGAAAAGCACAACTGAATGTACTAATGCATAATCCTCACTCTGCCTTTCAGATCAAGGGGAAGACTTCTTTGGAATTGTTATTTCGAATGCCCACCCATGTCTCTAAAATCTCCTTCTGACTCACTGACTTAGATCTGTAGAGCATTGACAATGCTCAGAAATGGGACCCCAAGAAAATGCAACCATGGATTCATTACTGTAGCATTTCCCCAGCCAATATATAAAAGGGTTTTTTTCTAAATTCCAAAGGAATGATTCAAAGTCCCAAGGATGCTGGGACCCCTGTGCATTATAACAAAGAGAAGAGGGAGGGAAAATAAATTAACGTGTATTAAATAGCTACAATGTACCAGATATGCTACTGGGCATTTTATTCTCATCTCATTTGATCCTCAAAAACTATTATTCTCATTTGATCAATTAAAAAAAAAAACTGATCGGCAAGTAAGTCTAATTAGTTTTTAAAAACAAAACAAAACCCAATTAGCCAGGAAGTGATGGAACTTATATTTGAAGTCATGTTTATTTGTCTCCAAATTTCTTTCTCTTCCTCCAACACCACCAATTTTCTCAACGGGATGGCTGAGATCAAGTATTTTGCACAAAAAGATCATGCCTGGTAAGAAGGGAAGAACCCATATAAAGAAGGTGAGACACCAGAACCAATGTATCTAGGGGCAGACTGCCAAATATGGTCAAGGTTGGACCAACCCATTTAAGATAAGTTTGAGTACAGAAATTTAAGAGTGATAGCAAACCTGTAAAATCCTGGAGCCCAAATTCATTCATTCCTATACTCTTTCCTTTATGCTTGTACTGTCTTCAAAAGGGCTGGGCGGGGGGCTGTGATGTCACTTTCCCATTGAGAAAGCCTTTGTTTGGGGCTGTGATCATCATGGCTACTGGTCTACCAAGCATTTCCAGGCACCTGGTTGGACTGCAGTTTCCTCTACCTGTTGAAGTTAGGCAGTAACTCTATCCACTTTCTTTGGAACAAAAAGTGAACAAGAGTGAGTATGCATCAGTTCTGCGTGGACATTTAAGAGTCACCGTGTGATAAGTCACATTCCCTTTTCCTAATGTTGGCATTTGGGGAAGCATCAGACAGAGCCCAGCCAAACTCAGTCCTTAGGTGGGGCCACCAGAGAACAGATGGCCCTCACTAACTCATGGTACACAAGTGAGGGTCCTATCTGTAGTATCTCCACATTAAACATGGTTGCTTTGTTTCATTTGAGAAGTTTGAATGCTTCGACAAATCTCTCTACAAGAGTGACTCATGCAATGAATGAACCTAATTGTCCTCAACGATGCAATTCATCTTAAAATGCTTCCCCCACACTCTGTCCCAAAGTTGACTTGAACCTTCAGTTCCACACAGAGCCAGACCATGACCACCCAGCTCTGACTAGAGAAGGGAAAGAAAACCAGCCTGGATGGGTCTGAGGCCTTTTAGACGTATCAGAATGAAACAAACAATCCAACCTTTGGATTAAGAAAATGATTTTTTAAAAACCCAACCTTTTCCTACTGATAAAAATCAAACATTGACATATCCCTGGTGGGTGAGAGCTTCGCGTCAACAGATCCAAGAGCAGGAACTCATAAAATGAAATAAGTGAAAGCACAACAAACACAATTAAAAATCCAGCCATGCTCAGAGAGGTATTCCATTTACTAACTCATAAAAAGAGCTTGGTCCTCAGAGGCAAACAAAAGAAAATCAATTTCTTAATTTTTATTGGCAGATGTGGGACACAGGCCAAGTGAACATGAGCTGTGCCCAAGAGCATACTTGGGGACAAGTCACCGCCTTCTGTTCCTGGACGGGTTCCTCTGGGCTCTCCCTGCCCTGCCTTCTCCAGCCTCCAGACAGAAGGAAGCGCTCCCTGTGATCTCCTGGGCACTCAGGGTCCTGTAGGCTGCCCAACTAGCCATGCCCTCCTCACTTCTCTGCTCCTCCTCCTGAATCATTTCCCAAAAGACAGGCCTTATTCTCTGGCTCGCATTCCCTCTCACCTTCTCACAGGAACCAAAGGCGTTGTTCATGCCTTGTGGCATTCACAGTATGGAGGTATCATCTGGTGATTGAAAACGATGTTGCTGATCAACCAGCCTGAGAACACACACTTAAGGAGAGGCAAGGCAGGATGAGTATTTCGAATATTTGGCATCCCTCACCTCGCTTAATCATTACAACCACCCTGCAGGTAAATCCTGTGATGCAGTTGAGGAAATTGAAGCTCAAGGATTCATCGTGTGCCCAAGGTCATACAGTTAAAAAATGGTAGACAGACCCTTGTCTGTTTGACTTCAAACTTCGGGCTCATTATGCCGCCTAAGCCTCCAGCATTGTTTTCCTGACAATGGGACAAGGTATGATAGCTGACAAGGGCATGATTCCCTTGACGTTCAATTGTAAGAGAACTGGCTTTATTTAGGAGAATGGCCCACGGGAATGTTAGCCCCACCACCTGTAGCACCCAGTTGTAGCTGTCAGCGGCAACAGAAAGTTCCTAAGCAGAAGATGACCAACAGCAAGGGGCCTGAGAATGCGGAAGTACGCAGCCTAGAGGGAAGGCATGCATCATCAGGATTCTCCAAAGACCCTGTACAGATTGTATTCCAGAACATCCCAAGCAAGAACAGGAAGCAGAAAATGACCTTCCAATTGCACATAGAAGATAATTCTAATGCAAAATGCTGAAGTGTTGTTGTTGTTCAAGGTCACTAAAAGAAATCATAGCTCAAGTCTCAACTGGCTCCCAGAGGAGCCAGTCCAGGAACAGAAGGCAGAGACTTTCAGCTCTGCTACTGTGGAGATGCTTATTTACCCTAAAGAGGTAAACAAGTGGAACTTCGTGGAGTATGGAAGGAAACAATGTTTGAGATGGCACTGTACTAGGCACTGCCATGTGAGGCACCAGGGTCTCCAGGTCCTGCCCCACTCATTCATTTCAGTTCTTTGCACTAATGAAACTATATTGCGTAATCTGATTTCAACGCCATGACGAGACTGAGCCAGAGTGCCTGTTGACTAAACCCAAGTGGCTCTGATTTTACCTGGTTAGCAAGTGGGAAACCCACTATCTAAAACCCCATTGGTGGGCCCTGGATAGTTTCAATATAAAGCTCCTTGAAATTAAAGCAAGGTACAAAGAGTTAGATGAGACAGAGGCCGCAGATGTTGAGGAGAAGAAAATCCTTTTCAGGAGGAACCTGGGGCCTTAAGGCAGTGGCTGACAGGGGGGTTCCCAATTAAAACAGTCGCCAAAGTTGAAGAGTGTTGGACACTGCAGTAGCGCTGTCAGGGAACGACTGGAGGAAGCCCTCTTCACAGTCTTTTTTCTTGCTTTTTCTTGAGAGAGATTTTTGCTATAGGGTTTGTGTACTCTCCAGAGAGACAGAAAGCAAGAAGTCACTCTCCAGAGTGATTTGCCATGCTGCAATCCATTCTTCTCCAGTCTCCTTTTGGGACTTTGGGCACACTTGCACAGGCACCCAGCATGAGTTACAAGCCACTGGGTCTGGGAGTCGAACCACAATCGACTATATGGGAGTCCAGTGCCTTAAAAACGACGCCACTTGCTGGCCCTCTTCACAGTATTTCTAAGTGCACAAGGAGTGATAGCCCAACATACAGCTGCCCCTAGAAAACTCAGAGTGAAGGGTTTACACACCCTTCAAACAAAATGCAGTAATACTAGCTAATGTCTACTAGCATATTTTAATGTTTACTTATTTCTTCCTTGAGCGAGTGAGAGAGAGAGAGAGAGAGAGAGAGAGAGAGAAACCGAGAGATAGTACCCCCAACAGAGTCTTGATGCCATGATCCACTCCAAGCCTCAGCCAGTCAAGTATCATGGGTACACACATCCTCACAGTACTCAGCAGGGTCTCCAGATGGGAATCCTAAATCTTTGCACGTACCTCAGCCTTACAGACCATCACATTGTAGAGCTGTACCACCACCCAGTCCCTTCCTGGTACTCGCTGATCACCACCACCAGACACTGACTGGCACTGTTCTGGGCTTCATGTACATGTCATCTCATCTTAATGCTCACGGTGGCTCAGTGAGGCTAGTCCTACAACTACAGTCAGAGCAGTGAGGTAGCCTGCTCA
The DNA here is from genome assembly GCF_000334495.1 of Tupaia belangeri chinensis. Classification (NCBI taxonomy): domain Eukaryota; kingdom Metazoa; phylum Chordata; class Mammalia; order Scandentia; family Tupaiidae; genus Tupaia; species Tupaia belangeri. Next base: position 219,156 of record NW_006203464.1, on the reverse strand, counting down.
AGGTCACACAGTTTGAAGGCAGCGTCATGATTCTAGGTAGAACTGTAGGACTCAGGAGTCTACGTTCTTAATCTTTCCCATGCCTGCCTCAAGGCACATAACTATATGGCTCAGATCAGTGCTCTCTGGAATGAAAACACTTCTGAACTGCAATGCCCCTAAATATAAGATGCTGGAACAAGGCCGGAATTTACAGTTGGAGAGAAACCATGAGAGTGCAATGGCTTCTTTTCCACATTACAGTGAGGCCTTAGGGAGGATAGACAGACAGGCAACCCAAGAGGGACCTCTGGCCTGGCAAACCCTCTAGCTGAGAGCTCATCTGTTCACACCCTTCACTCCTGGAAAACAGCCCTCATCCCACCCCAAAGGACTTTCCCTTGCTTCCCGTCCCACATATCCTATCTCCATTTCTTTGGTGGCTGTCACCTTTCAGTCACCTTGAACCTTGGCTGCCACCTCTTCTCCCCACACACCTGGACAGCGGTTGGACAAAGGGCTCGGCGGCCTCTATTAATCTCTTGGCTCACTCATCCTTTTCACAGACATGCCATAAAAATGATATAAGCATTTCATTCGAACAGCGCTGCAGTGGGAATGGTGAGGGTGCAGAGGGTCGATTGATTTCCAGCATGTGAAGGTATAAATATAACACCAAAATCAATCGAAATAACACCGTATCAGCTCTGTGATCTCTTTCCCCATATGACATGGTTTATATACTGCAGGACCCGCTCCTGTTTACACACCTGCCTGCGGCTGCCTGCAACAGCTCCACCTGTCAGGCCAACGCTCATGGTGTCGTACTCGCTCAGAAGCCCTTCAGTCACACAGGTAAAGCAACCGTGTCACATGAATGTACATGGTTAGACACACGCATGCAGGAAATCCCATGTGTGCTCACACAGATGTGTTGATGAGGAAAAGGCACAGGAATTCACACATGAAGTAATGCCCGTGGATTGCTCATTGAATAGGGGTGGAAGGAGGCTCACTGGTTTGCCTTTCTTTCCAGTTTCATCTCTTCCTCCATCTCACCAGACAAAATGTTGAGTTGCTGGGAAAGTCATGACACATTTTGACGTAGAGAAACAGAGAAATCCATCATGATTTTCCCAATGACCTAATATTTTCTTGAGTATATATTAGGTCATTGGGAAAATTCATGGCATATTCTTCTATGCAAAAATGTGTTATGACTTTCCTAATGAACCCAATATATAATATACTTCAGGGTAATATTCTTGAAAATATCAAATACCACCCAAGAGGGAGTGGTGAGTGGATAGGGGTAGAGGGAGATGACATAGCAGAGAGCTAGCCATGGTACAAAGGGGAAAAAATCACTCAACCATCTAATCTGACAACACATATTCTTCAATTTTGTGACCTTGTGCAATGACCTTTGTGGTACTTTTTTTTTTTTTTAGGTTGTTTGCCACAGGGTGCATGCACTTGCCAGAGAGACAGAGACAGAGTGAGGGAAACAGAGAAATGATTCCCCAGGGGAAACTGGCACACTGCAATCACTTCTCCTCTTGGGATTTTGGGCATGCATGCATACACGCCCAGAGTAAGTTTCAAGACACCAGGTCCAGAACTCAAACCACAGTCAGCCATATGGAAGTCTAGTGCCTTCACCACCATGTCACCTGCTAGCCCCTGCAGTGTTATTCGTATACTGATTTCCAGATCAGGTAATATGACTAAACCTACCAATTCACTAAAACCTCTCACTTTCATGGCACCTCCTCATCAAATGCCTGTTTCCTCATACATCCATTAACCTAAAAAGGGGTCAGGTAAGAAATTAAACTCTGCTATCAAGGAGTAGCTCCTCATTCAGTTTAGATATGACTCATTCAATTAAAAGGAGGGTGACCATTCATCGTGATACACCCAGGACAGTCTTTGTTTACAGCTATTGTTTGAGCATAATGATTTTTTAAGAGATACTTTTGCTATGGAGTGTGTGCACTTGCCAGAGAGATACAGAAAGTGAGAAATCACCCCCTGGGGGGATGGCCATACCACAATCTCTTCTCCTCCATTCTCCTCTTGGGATTTTGGGTATACACACCCAGCATGACCTGCCGGGTCCGGGACTCAAACAATAGTCGACTATGTGGGACTCCAGCAACATAATCATTATGCCATCTGCTGGCCCCAAAACAGTTATTAATAGCTCACCTACTGGTTTGGATGATAAATGATATTGTCACTTGAATGAAAATGTCACTTGGGCCTCTGTGGGAGTGAAGAATAGAGAAATGACAGCCATAGGTAGAATCAATTGCTGTTTGGGACTCCTGACATCCGGGGGCAATATCACAAGTAAAGCAATGGGCCATTCTAGCCAACATGTAACCCTTCCTGAAGCAGTCTATGCAGAAGCCCTGGCATGTAGCTTCCGAATATCCACCTAGGACCTTGTCCTTCTCGGACAGTCAATAAATATCACTCGATGATGATGATCCAGTCATTGATTTTCCATTCCCTCTTCTCCCTCTGTTCCCTTCTCTTTCTCCCTTCCCCCTTCCTCAGGGTACAGGTCAATCAATCTTAGGCCATCTTGATCTACTTGGAAAGCTTAACTGCCATGAAGCTAAACCACTTGTCCTCTGGCTCCAATCTCTTAGAGAAATTAGTGCCAATGGAAGTGTCAGTATCAATTTCATAATGTTATTGGATGAAGGCAAGGCTGGGCCAAGTCCCATATTCCTGACGGGCTATCAAAGTGATGAGGATTATGGGTAGGGAGATAGACAGCTCTGACAGGAGAGGCAATGACTCAAGATCAATTAGACTGACAAGATATCTTTAAGCCACATCACTTAATGCTGACACTGGTACGTTCCCCACAGAGATCTGGAATATGGGATGAAGGTTTTTTTCTCCGGTGTCTCCAGGGGTAACTGAAGAGCCTGGAGGCTTGCAAAGCAGCCCTTGTCCCTGTACCTCTCCCAAGAGGATCTGAACAAAGGGTTTTAACGAAACAGAAGGATTTTGCTCTCATGATGAGAAGACTCAATAGCTGCCCCCTCCTTTCCCTTTCCTTCTTTTTCCTGCCTTCTAAAGAAAATGTCAAGATAAAATGTAGGCTATGTATTTAAATTTAATTCCTTTGCAGAGTCAAGGGAAGGCTCTGGATTATTAAAATGGAAATCAAGATCTTGTAAAAGTCAAACCATCCTAGCAGGAAAAAAAGATTTATCATGGAAGGCAAGAGCAACAGATGGATGCCTCAAGGGTCCTGAGTTCTAATCCATGTTCTTATCGTGGCGTAGCTGTGAATACAACTATGTGCAATCGGGAACCAGCCACTTCATCTCTTTGGGGCTTTAAATTCCTCACATAAGGTCAACCATAACCTCCTACTACCCTACACACTGTGAGGAAATGAAATGCCAGCCGTGTGATGAGCAACAGAGGGATCAGAGGAGGAAGTGTTTTCAGACCTGGTGAGGGGCATGGAAATTGCTTTCTTTGTGTGTGTGATAGGAGACACCCGGGAGATGGAGATGCAGCACGTGGTGGGGCTGAAGAGTGAGACAAGCGAATGTGGTCTTCTGCTCAAAAGTACCACATGCAAGGGCCGTAAGCGATGCTTAGCATATCTCTATAGTATGCCTCGTCTGTTTTTAATCCTCTGGCGTAACAGGTTTGCTCCCTAGTTCTCATGAGTTTATGCTCCTCAGGCTGCAGGCACAATTTCAGACCTATAAGGTTACAGTTACTTAGGCTCATTTGCTTTATTATGTTTTAATTGCTTGATGGCATTGTTTGTTGATGTTCTATTTAAAACCCCACCATGTTTCATAATGGAATTTAAAATTCATGCTATTTTAAAGTGTCCACTTCAGAATGTGTATGCATGTGTGTGTATGTATGTATGCCGGGTGTTTATGGGGTTAGCCAATACCAATATTAATTAGCTGATATTGACATTGACCTAAGCAGTTAAGCTAAGCAAACTGATATATGGAAAAGATCAGTAAGTAGCAAGCCTTAGCTAGATAATGCCAACCCTGGCCAAGAAGCTGTTGTCAATATTGTAAGAACTGCTGACTTCCCAAACACCCTCAGAACATTGGCCTCATATGCAAATGTGTGAATCAGGGGACTCCTCCCAAGGTGCCTTTAAATAGCAGATTCTTTAAAGGCACTGTATACCGCTGAAGGGATTCTAAGAGAGTTGGCCAATTGAAAAAAAAAGGTTGGGAGCTTAGAAACTTGAAGCGTTAGGAGTACCTGCTAATCAAAAATGGTTCTGAATGAGTGATTAAGCATCTCTAAACTGTGAGAGAAAGCTTCAGGAAAGCATTAGACAGCGACCGGGTTTCATTAGACACATACGTGTCACATTGTTCTCCCAATGCTCACAGACACAGACGCGATGTTCTTCACACTCAACAACCTGGAAACATATCTGTTGGGAAAACTCGAACAGCTTATTGATCATGTTCACATAATGGATCTTTACTGAAGGCAGGAGGCCTTCATTAAATCAACAATTGGCCCCCAGAATTAAAAATAAAAATACAGTTGAACACAAATATAAATAGGGAAAGTTCCAAAGTAAAAAAGGTGTCAACATAACATCAAGGTCTCTACTCAACGTCCCTCTTTTTTGGTGACGTGAATTAAAAGATAATGCGTGGTTCAGGCCATTCAGAGAAACTGTACTTTCACGAGTAAGAGGAATTCATCTTGCCCAGGAAGATGCTTTCCGAAGGTACCGCACTGCAATCTTTAAGCTCATAAGTGACATTTATTTAAGAAATAAATGACTTCTAATGGGCTAAGGTACCATTCCCATCTTGGCCTCAATTCAGAGTTCATACGGAATGTTTTCCACTTCAGATATTAGACATACATCTTCCCAGAATTTAACTGGGTAGAATAATCAATAGATATTGCATACATATATGTGTATGTATGTGTATAGGAAAGTACAGTACAGTGATACACATACACACACACACACACACACATGAACACACCGATGTGCATGTATACACATACAAGTAACTTAGATGTTATTTATGTAAAATCTTCTATACTCAAGGCACAAGGCTATGCTTTCCGGCATTTTCTCACTTAAAAATATTTACTGTTGGGTTAGCAGGTGGAGTAGAGGTTAAGGTGCTGGACTCCCCATGGCCGACTGTGGTTCTAAACCTGGACGAGGTAGCTTGAAAAATCACACTGGGCACATATGTGTGCATGCCCAAAATCTGTGGAGAATGAAAAAGGAGACTGTGGCATGACCATTCTCCCTAGACAGTGATTTCACTTTCCCTCTCACCGTCTCTCACTGTTTCTCTCTGGTGTGTGCACCCTATGGTTAAAAAACAAAACAAACACACTCACACACACAAAAAAAAAAGTGAAAAAAAAAAAAAAACACTGTTTGATGAGTCAGAACTACAGTCAAGAACTGTTCCAAGAAGTTTAGAAATTGCCTCATTTGACCCTCACAACCTTGCAATGATCCTTTCAGTTCATGACAAATAAAAAAGGTTCAGAACCATTTTATTTATTTTTAAATAATTATTTTTTTATTTTGTTTATTTATTTTATTCAACCGAGAGAGAAAGAGACAGAGAGAAAGTGAGAAAGTAAGCTGCCAGATCCAGGACTTGAACTGTGGTCGCCCATGTGGGAGTTGAGCACCTTATTATTACTTTTTAATTTGACCAGAGAGAGAGAGAAAGTGAGAAAGTAAGCTGCCAGATCCAGGACTTGAACTGTGGTCGCCCATGTGGGAGTTGAGCACCTTATTATTACTTTTTAATTTGACCAGAGAGAGAGAGAAAGTGAGAAAGTAAGCTGCCAGATCCAGGACTTGAACTGTGGTCGCCCATGTGGGAGTTGAGCACCTTATTATTACTTTTTAATTTGACCAGAGAGAGAGAGAAAGTGAGAAAGTAAGCTGCCAGATCCAGGACTTGAACTGTGGTCGCCCATGTGGGAGTTGAGCACCTTATTATTACTTTTTAATTTGACCAGAGAGAGAGAGAAAGTGAGAAAGTAAGCTGCCAGATCCAGGACTTGAACTGTGGTCGCCCATGTGGGAGTTGAGCACCTTATTATTACTTTTTAATTTGACCAGAGAGAGAGAGAAAGTGAGAAAGTAAGCTGCCAGATCCAGGACTTGAACTGTGGTCGCCCATGTGGGAGTTGAGCACCTTATTATTACTTTTTAATTTGACCAGAGAGAGAGAGAAAGTGAGAAAGTAAGCTGCCAGATCCAGGACTTGAACTGTGGTCGCCCATGTGGGAGTTGAGCACCTTATTATTACTTTTTAATTTGACCAGAGAGAGAGAGAAAGTGAGAAAGTAAGCTGCCAGATCCAGGACTTGAACTGTGGTCGCCCATGTGGGAGTTGAGCACCTTATTATTACTTTTTAATTTGACCAGAGAGAGAGAGAAAGTGAGAAAGTAAGCTGCCAGATCCAGGACTTGAACTGTGGTCGCCCATGTGGGAGTTGAGCACCTTATTATTACTTTTTAATTTGACCAGAGAGAGAGAGAAAGTGAGAAAGTAAGCTGCCAGATCCAGGACTTGAACTGTGGTCGCCCATGTGGGAGTTGAGCACCTTATTATTACTTTTTAATTTGACCAGAGAGAGAGAGAAAGTGAGAAAGTAAGCTGCCAGATCCAGGACTTGAACTGTGGTCGCCCATGTGGGAGTTGAGCACCTTATTATTACTTTTTAATTTGACCAGAGAGAGAGAGAAAGTGAGAAAGTAAGCTGCCAGATCCAGGACTTGAACTGTGGTCGCCCATGTCGGAGTCCAGCACCTTAACTACCATGCCACCTGCTGGCCCCCCCCAACTATTTCATGAAGCTGTCTGTAGTCCCTCAGCTATTAAATAGTGGAATTCCGATCCAAAACCATCTCAGCCGAAAACTTGTATTCATCCCATAATATACTGTGTGTCACAAATTATAACTTCATGAAAACAAACAAACAAAAAAAACAATATGAAGAGAGAGTGTGTATTTGCTATTTTCCTTGGGTCTGTTGCAGAATTTCATCAAATTCACTTCCTAATTTTATTTAGGTGTGTCCTGATTCATAAACATGTACAGTATAGGCTTGACACTCAGAGTCTTCATCATCTAATTATCTCAGCCACTGTTTTTTTGTTTGCTTGCTTGTTTGTTTTTGAGAAGTTTTTGCTATAGGGTGCGTGCGCTCGCCAGGAAGACAGAGACAGAGAGACAGAAAGTGAGAAATCACCCCCCAGGGGGGATGGCCACACCACAATCCCTTCTCCTCCCTTCTCCTCTCGGGATCTTGGGAACACACTCACACGCACTGGCATGAGTTTAAACCACCGGGTCCAGGACTCAAACTGTGGTCAACTACATGGGAGTCCAGCGACATAGCCATTATGCCAACTGCTGGTCCCTCAGCCACTAATAATTGAGAGAAAATATGTGTTTCTTATTCCAATGTCCATGGTCTACATTTTCATCTCTGTCACACTTATGCTCCAGCCCAAGACACTAATATTTTTTTTCTTTTGAGAGGTTTTTGCTATAGGGCATGTGCGCTCGCCAGACAGACAGAGAGAGACAGAGAGAAAGTGAGAAAGCACCCCAAGGGGGGATGGCCATGCCACAATCCCTTCTCCTCCTTTCTCCTCTCGGGATCTTGGGCATGCACGCACATGCGCCCAGCATGAGTTTAAGCCACTGGGTCCAGGACTCAAACCGTGGTCAACTACATGGGAGTCCAGCAACATAGCCATTACACCAACTGCTGGTCCCAAGACATTCATCTTGATGCCTACAGTCCACCAGTTACAACCTACACTTCCCAGGATCCACCTTAGTTTTCATCACTCAATGAATCGTGAATCTCTCTTCTTTCTCCCTGTCTCACCACACTCCCAAGTCCCTCCTTCTCTGAATCCTTGCAGCAGCACTTCTGAAGACCAAGGTTTCCCCATCAACTCTCTTGTTTTTCAATGGATAATCATTTTTTGCAACCCAAGAACAAGGATTAAAAATGGGGAGGCTTGTCTGACTATCTTTTTATTTGTCTTGACTGGGAAAAAGCAACCGTGCTTACCACAGTGAGAAGAATGTCTAAGTCACAAACATACTCCCACTCTTCTGTTAACCATGACGACCCTGGTGAACATGCTTAACCTAAGGATTTGTCTACTCATGTATAAATAGAGCTACTAGGTCGTAGGGAAAGTCATGACATATTTTTCTATGATTTTTCTCTGCCAAGACTTTCCCGATGACCCAATAATAAGAGAAACTGCCTCATCAGGCTACTGTTAGAATTCAATAAAATATTTATGTAAAGCAGTTGACATAGTATAAATGCTCAGTAAATGTTAACTAATAAAAATTCAAATAAAGTAAAAAAAAAATAGCAATTAGCTAACTCAAGAATTTTGCTGTTGATACTTTTAACCTCCACGCTAATTATTGATTTAAGTGACAGCATCTTATTTTAATATGGGCACTAGCGATGGCATTTGTATTCCCTAAAGTCTTCTATTTCAGATGACGGGACAAGAGTAGGTAAGAGAAGCCAACGCGTCTCATCTCTGTTCAGAGAAAGAGGACTTAATGATGCAAAGAGGAAATGAGCTTTGTCCGAGGTAGAGAAGGGAAACTGTGGGGGCCAGACAGTGGTGCAGCAGTAAAATGTGATGCTCTGAGAGGCTGGCCCACGTGGGAAGGTTCCGTTCATGTCTGGAGACCGCCTGCATATGTCAGCCGTGCATGTGTCCATGATCTGGGGTTTACTGAGGCTGGGAGTGGACTGCGGCAACAAGACTCTGTTGGAAGTGCTGAGTCTGTCTGTCTGTCTCTCTCGCTCTCGCATAAAAATAACTTCTGTTTTCTACAGATTTTTGTGCACTCACCAGAGACAGAGAGAGAGAGAAAGAGGGAAAGTGAGAAATCACCTCCCTGGGGGGAATGGCCACGCTGCAATCCCTTCTCCTCTATTCTTCTCCGGGATTGTTGGGCCCAGACACACAAACCTAGTGTGATTTTCAAGCCACCAGGTCCAGGTCTGGAACCAATGTCAGCCACGTAGGAGTACAGTACCTTAACCACTATGCCACCTACTGTGCCCCAAAATAAGTTTTGGCTTTTTTTTAAAAAAAAGCAAAAGCGGTTGGCATAATGGCTATGTTGCTGGACTCCCATGCAGTCAACCACAGTTCGAGTCCCAGACCTGGTGGTTTAAACTCACACCGGGTGCGTGTGCATACGTGCCCAAGATTCTGAGAGAAGAATGGAGGAGAAGGGACTGCAATGTGGCCATTCCCCCGGCGAGTGTTTTCTTGCCTTCTGTCTCTCTGTCTCTATCTTTCCAGCAAGCGCACCCTCCCTATAGCAAAAACCTCTCCTGGAACAAAAAAAAAAAAAGGAAAAGAAGAAAAGAACATTAACTGACCATTCGGCTACCAGGTCTTGGCTTCCATGAACATTACTGTGATCCTTCACATACCCAGGTATCAGTAGGGAGACAGTAAATGTTAAATGACAGGACAGGGGTGATGCAGCATGGACACAGCCCCCGATTTCCATACACAGAGGGGAAACACACAGTAAGTGATGCCGTAGACATTTCCAGGCGTTCATCGGAAGTGGTTCCAAGAACAGGACAAGACACGCACAACGCCTGACAGAGAGAACCCCGACCCCCACCATGTCCCAGAGAGAGGCTGAGGGAAGCACTAGCATGGACGCCATCTCTCAATCTCCTCGTAACACGGTACAAGTGGGAAACTGAGGCTCAGGGAGGCGAGGTGGCTAGAAAGCGGAGAGATTCCTTGGAACCCGCATCTGTTAAACTTACACGGCGATTCTGTAGTTTCTGAGCAAGCCCTCCAAAGCTATAATCCCAACATAATAAAGTCTCTGGGTGCCTTTGGAAAAAGGACCCAGACTTCTGCCGCCAGGGGTACCAGAGTTTACCCTAGCCAAAAAATGAAGTCTCCCTCCAACCAAGTGTTGTATGATCATGTTTGATTATGTGCAATTATTGCTGATTGTAATCACTAAAAATGGACAGATTCAGTTAACAGTGAGCTAAATATGGCTTACGCTAATACATCAGTGAGGACTGAGATGGGAAAGTGAGACATCTGTTAGGAACAGGGGTAGGTGTAGGGGGTGGAAGGGAAGGGAGGGTATGTGAAGAAATTTGCCAGCAGACGTGATAGGCCAAAGAGTCATAGCAATTGAGGGCCAGCAGGTGGCATGGTGGTTAAGGCACTGGATTCCCACTTGGCTGACTGTGGTTCGTGTCCCAGAACTGGTGGCTTGCTTTCTCACTTTCCCTCCCTCCCTCCCTCC
>NW_006203464.1:196724-208785 GCF_000334495.1 Tupaia belangeri chinensis | reverse complement strand
CCCCCCCCCTCCTCTCTCTCTCGCCCTCCCTCCCTCCCTCCCTCCCTCCCTCTCTCTCTCTCTCTCTCTCTTTCTCTCTCTCACTTTCTCGGTTCAAACTGATACTAATAACATTAAAATAATTCTTTTTAAAAAAAGAAAAGAGTTACAGAGCAGTAGCACTCGCCCATCAAACAGGTTGTCAGGCTCCAAGTATTTTAGGAACAATGAGCTGAAAATGAAAAGAAACTTTGGGCCCACGGGGACTCTTATCAGCTGCTAAGTTAGGAGCCTCATTATCTGTGTAACTTTACATATACTGCTTAACTTCTCTGAGCCTTGCCTTCCTTCATCTGTAAAATGTGAATAGTAAGCCTACCTTCTAAGACTGCCCAAATATTTTTGTCCTTTTGAGAGATTTTTGCTGTAGGACACATGACCCACTGGTAACACAAAGGGACAGAGATGGAAATTGAGAAATCACCGCCCAGTGGGTATGGCCATGCTGCAATCCCTTCTCCTCCATGCTCGGGATTTGGGGCATGCACAAACACATGCCCAGCATGAGTTTCAAGCTACAGGGTCTAGCATTTGAACTGCAGTTGGCCATGTTGGAAGCTCAGTGTCTCAACCATCACACCCCCTGCTGGTTCCCTGCCCAAACACTTATTAAACACCTACTATGTGCCAGGCACTGGACTAGAAGCTAGGGATATAACCGGAACAAAGCAAAGTCCTTGTCTTACAGAGGTAACGTTCCAAGGGGGAGCTACATACTGTGGAAAACCAAACCAGGGATGCAATGTCAGGCAGCAGTAACAGTCTGGGAGGAACGTACAACAGCATACAGAGGACAGAGAGTGAAGGGCGCTAATTTTATACAGGGGAGTTCATAGGGCTATAGAAGCTACCTGAATCAGTGGGCCTGGCCCACCATCAGCACACAGATACTCAACTTAGTATTAGAAGTACTTCAGATTTTGCCATACTAACATAGACAGAATGAGATAGGGGATGGGATGCAAGCCTAAACCAAACATTCTCTTGTGTTTCGGTGAATTAAATACATGGCCTGAAAGTAGTTTGATGGAATACTTAGGTACTGTAGCATTTTGACTGCAGCCCACCTCAGGAGGTCAGGAGTGGAATTTTCCCACTTGTAGTGTCATGCTGGCACCCAGAAATAATGTTTCAAAGTTTGGAACATTTTGGAGTTCAGATTTTTGGGTGAGAGACACTCAGCCTGTACCTACTAAATAGAAGGACTGAGCTACATGGGGCTTATGGGGGTTCCTAGGACTGATAACTGGATCTCGTGAAGGGTATTTTTCTTTCTTCTTGTTCTTTTCTTTTCTTTTCTTTTTTAGGTTTTTGCCATAGGGCATGTCCACTCGCCGGAGAGAGACAGAGAAAGACTGAGATGGGGGAAGTGAGAAATCTCCCTCCAGGGAGAATGGCTATCATACCTTCTCCTCCATTGTCCTCTTGGGATTTGGGGCATGCATACACATGTGTCTAGCATGATTTCAAGCCACTGGGTCCAGGACTCAAACCACAGTCAGCCATGTAGGAGTCCAGTGCCTTAACCATTATGCCACCTACTGGCCCCTGGAAGGTATTTTTCAGAAAGAGTCCATGAAAGCTTGCAACCCTAGGTGTTTGCAATTCACCCTGATTTAGATAAGAACAACGCGCCCATAGATGTGACCCTTGAAAGCTTGCAACCCTAGGTGTTTGCAATTCCCCCTGATTTAGATAAGAACAACCCACCCATAGACTTGACCCCCAACATACACTAAGGCCAGGAGAGACACCGGCTAGGTAGACAAGTGCTAGGGTGGGAAACCCTCAGTTCAAACTGAAGTGCTTTGTGACCTCAGTGAGGCAAGGTTTTTGCCCTCCTTGTGCCTCAGTTTGTCCATCGGAACAATAACAGAAAAATAATATCAGGTTATCGGAAAATTCACAGCGCATTTGTTTTTCTGTATTTTTTCTATGCAAAAATGCATCATGACTTTTCAGATGACCCAATAGCAATCTGCCTGGTAGGATTCTAAGGGTGTTCATTCAAATAAATGGAATGTCTGTATAATACCTCGCACAGGGGCCAGCAAGTGGCATAGTGGTTAAGGCACTGGACTCCCATATGGTTGACCACGGTTCGAATTCTGGAACCAGCAGCCTGAACACGCTGGGCACACATGTGTGCATGCCCAAAATCTCGAGAAGAGATAGGAGGAGAAGGGATGGCAGGGTGCCCATTCCCCCAGGGGGGTGATTTCTCACTTTCTGTCTCTCTCTATTTCTCTCCGCAAGCACATGCACCCTATTGCAAAAATCTCTAAAAATAAATAAATACATAGCAGATAGTGGGAACTAAATAAATATTAGCTATTAATAAAGTATTAAGGGGACCATCAGATGGTGGAATGTTTACGTTGCTGGACTCCCATGTAGTCGACCACAATTTGAGTCCCGGACCTGGTGGCTTAAAACTCACACTGGGCGCATGCGCGTGCGTGTTCAAGATCCCAAGAGGAGAATGGAGGAGAAGGGATTGCGGCGTGGCCATCCCCCCTGGAGAGTGATTTCTTGCCTTCTGTCTCTCTGTCTGTCTCTATCTTTCCAGCGAGCGCACGCACCCTATAGCAAAAACCTCTCAAAAAAAAAACAACAACAACAACAAAAATAACCTCACACTGGGTACATGTGTGCATGCGCCCAAAATCCTGAGAGGAGAATGGAGAAGAAAGGATTGCAGTGTGGCCATTTCCCTTTGAGGGGCAATTTTTCGCGTTCTGTCCGACTGTCTGTCGGTCTCTTCCTTCGTCTGTCCGGCAGGTACACGCACCCTACAGCAAAAATCTCTCTAAAACAAAACAAACAAAGCATTCAATTCAGATATGTGTGCAAGTACCTTACCGAGGTGAAATGCTGGGGTTGATGGGACTGGTTAGAAACGAAAGATCACGTCCTTTGGCAATTTGCCCTGAGTCCTCTCCTGAGACGGGGTTGTGCAAAGAGGTACTATTGCTTAATCTGACCCTACAGAAAGTTCATGGGAGGAGAGTGCGTGCCCTTCTGTGCCATGGAAGCTGGACCGTGCCGAGCTGCAAGTCAGAGGGAGAAATAGGGCTGATCATTCAACACGGGTTAGAGCGCGGGCCCCACCTCCATGACGGATGGAGCCTGAGCCCAGCTGAGTATAAGCCGGAGGCCCTTCTGAGCAAAAAGAAATGGGAATAATAAAACCTGCCTCATTTGTTTGGACTGCCTGTTAGGCAGTCAGTCAATCCACAGAAATATATTGAATGCCCGTCGTGAGCAAAACATTAAATAATAACATTAATAGCCACCATTTGCTGAGAACTTTATATAAGTTAGACATGGCGTTCTATATATCTACTGACCTAGCTCCTAGCCAATTCCTCCATGAATTCCGGTTCAAGACCTGCTCATTTCAGTCACCTTCGTCCCAGCCAGCAGAGACTCCTCCTTACTTGACATCCAGCCCCACACCTCAGCACTCTGCCAGCTTCAGGGTCCTCAGCAGCTGCCAATGAGATCTGAGGTGTTTCACCCGAGTCAGTTTCCTCGAGTAGGGATGCGTTCAAGTCATGTTCACATCCTGAAAGTTGAGCAGCGTATCAACAGGCTGCCAGGACACTTAGAGTGAATGGAACCAGTGAAACAGCACGGCACCTCAGATGTCAACGTGGGACTTTCTACAAAGCACCTGGTGACAAGCGTTGTGGTAGCAACCCAGGGATCTATGCCAGAAAATTCCTGGTGCTCAATTTGTCCCTGCATCCACAGGACATGCAGAACTGTTCCCAGTTTTTGAAAAATATTGATTATAATAATAATAATAATAATAGCATCACACATTTAGCAAGTGCCTATGATGTTTCAAGTATTATGTTCTTTGTCTATATTTTCTTTTTTCACTTTATTCTTGCAATTATTTTTCTTAAGAATTATTTTATGTCATTTTTTTATGAGAGATTTTTGCTATAGGGCATGTGCACTTGCCTGAAAGAGACAGAGAGACAGAAAGCGAGAAATCACCCCCCCCAGGGGGGATGGCCATGCTGCAATCCTTTCTCCTTCAATCTCCTTTTGGGATTTTGGGCATGCACGCACACATGCCAGCATGAGTTTCAAGCCTCCAGGTCCAGGACTCAAACTGCGGTTGGCTATGTGCGAGTCCAGCGCTGTAACTATTACACCATCTGCAGGTCCCCTTATTTAATTTTTTTTTTTTTTTTTGCATTTTGTTTTTTTAAAATTTGACCAGAGAGAGAGAGAGAAAATGCAAGAAAGCAAGCTGCTACATCCAGGACTTGAACGACAGTTGGCCATGAGGGAGACCAGCGGCATAACCACTATGCCACCTGCTGGCCCAATTTTTGCAATTCTATGAAATATCATTAATATCATTTTGCAGATGAGGAAACTGAGGCTCAGACAGGTAGAGTCAGTCCCTTGCCCAATAGCAAGGTGATGAGAATGAACAGAGCTGAGATTTCAACCCCTCTGTGCTCCCCTCAGAGTCTGAACACTTCTCTGAGCTTTCCAAAGGCAGGAGGTGGCAGAGGGTCCAGGAGAGGTGGTTTGCCTGAGGATGTGATGTATCCAGTGAGCACAGCTTAGGCCAATGAAGGCAAACCCAGGCCCCGCGGGAGAGCCCTGAACCTTGACCTTTACTGTAGAGAGGCTCAAAGCTTTATGCCAACAATCCCTCTCCAGCCCTCCCATCTCTCTAGAGGAAGGAGATTCAAGGAGGTATGTGCCACTAAAATAAAAATTAAAGTGGGAGGAGTAGTCAGGTGGGGACATGTGGTGTCTTAGTGACCATATCCAACCAATGCTACTGGTGAGTCAGTGGCTGTTCTAGGAGGAAAAGCACTTCCCAATTTTTAGACTTAGCTCGAGCTCAGCTCTAAGAATACAATTAACAAAAAACAAAATAACATCATTTCTGGAAATATGCAATCTATTCATCCCATGACCCTTGAAAACATCACCATCATGATCATCACCATCCTTGGTATACTCTGCATCATCGCGGTACCTCCCGACCTCTGCACACTGCCTTAAAATCCCAAGCACTCGCACCTGCGTGGGCTCATTTGCTTTCCTCTCCCAATGACCCTCTGACATAGATGAGGCAGGTACCATATTAACCTTCCAACCAGTGACAAAACTAAGATTAGTGAAAAAAAGCAATGTTCTGCAAGGCTGACCCATATGGAAACCTAAAAATGCCAGTCGCATGTGTGCCCATGAGTTGAGGCCAGCTGAGGCTCGGCTGGATTGTGGTGTCAAGATCCTGTTGATGATGACGTCTCTCTATCTCTGTCTCTCTTGTTCATGGAAGAAATTAATAAATAAACTTCATTAAAAAAGAAAAACAGGGAACCAGCAGTTAGCGTAATGGGTATGTCGCTGGACTCCCACGTAGTCGACCGCGGTTCGTGTCCCGAACCCAGTGGCTTAAAACTCACGCCGGGCGCGTGTGCGTGCGTGCCCAAGATCCCGAGAGGAGAAGGGATTGCGGCGTGACCATCCCCCCTGGGAGGTGATTTCTCGCTTTCTGTCTCTATGTCTCTCTCTGTCTGTCTGGCGAGCACACGCGCCCTACGGTGAAAATCTCTCAAAAAAAAAAAAAGAAAAACAAAACACTAAGAACCAGTGCATTTGCCCAAGATCCCTCAATCAATCAGCCAGTCAGAGAATTCATGGTTCCTGATTTAGCTACCCACGGCTGAGGTTCCACCCCTCAAGTAGCCCGGATCAGGGAGGAAACATTTAAATGGGACAATCACAAGGTCTGTTAAATCCAAAGTCAACATTTTCCACTGCCAGCAGCTGGAAAAGACTTAGAACTCAGGTTGCCTTGATAAGGAAAGGAGAATCCGATTAAAAGTGGGTTCACATCTCCTCTGATCATCAGTAAAATGAGCCAATCAAAGTGCCAGAGACTGGCCATTGGCAAAGAAAAGTGACCCCCGCAGCAAAATGGCATCAAATGTAGGTTAAGGGATGGCTGTGGTCAAAGTAGAGAGAAAACAGGCAAAGAAAAAAGAGAGTAAGAAAGAGAGAGAGAAAGAAAGAAAGAAAGAAAAGAAAAGAAAAGAAAAGAAAAGAAAAGAAAAGAAAAGAAAAGAAAAGAAAAGAAAAGAAAAGAAAAGAAAAGAAAAGAAAAGAAAAGAAAAATGGCAGGCCTCTGGGTTCCAATGGTTAACGCTGCCTGAAACTCCCAACCGAACAAATCAGTGATGAAAGGTGGGGGAGTCAGTGTAAGCACAGACTCTTTTCATGTGTATGTATTTTTAATGTGGAACCTTGATTATATGGTAGAGAGTTGAAGAAATATGTGTATAAAATGGAAAAGGAGCAAAATTTATGTCTTATTATAGCCAATGATTCATACAGAGTGATGGGTTTTAAATATTAATAATAATTTTTAGGGAATAAGGCTGGAGATGAAAAAATTTCTCTATTTTTTTGTTCACGGTCCCAATTTAGAAAATTAAATACAGTAAATATTCTACCTGTAGTTGGCAATTCTTACATAGTTTATTATCTGCCTTGGGGCCTTCGTTCCTGTGGGGAACACATACAGTGCTTCGGCTTGACACTGAGATCATCATTTGGAATTGAGAAGAAACTTTGAGAATTAGAACAATCTCGCACGAATTTCAAATATGACAGAGAAGTCACATTTTCACAGAAATGTGCGGCTCACGCGTTTTCTTTCTTCTACAAAATCTCAATATGCTTCTGCACGGTTTCAAATTCTCTGAAGTAGGGGAGTTTGCAGAAAAACCCTTCTGCCCGCTCCAGTATTTCCCCACTACGCCGACTCCACCAAGGCAGCAAGTGTTCTCTTTCTGGTTGCCATGGGGTAGAAAGGAAGTCCTTTCTTTTTTTTTTTTTTTTTTTTTTTTTTTTTTAGAGGTTTTCCCTGTAGGGCACGTGCACTTACCAGAAAGAGAGGGAGAGAAAGAGAAACAGAAAGCGAGAAATCACCCCCCAGGGGGGATGGCCACACTGCAATCCCATCTCCTCCATTTTCCTCTCGGGATCTTGGGCACGCACGCACACGTGCCCGGCGTGAGTTTAAGCCACCGGGTCTGGGACTCAAACGATAGTCAGCTACATGAGAGCCCAAGACGTAGCCATTACACCACCTGCTGGTCCCAAAATTCCCTTCTAATGGTGGAACGAGCCCATGGTGCAATGTTTATGTCACTGGACTCCCACATGGCTGACTGTGGTTTGAGTCCTGAACGCAGCTTCAAACTCACGCTGGGCGTGTATGCCCAAAATCCCAAGAGAAGAATGGAGAAAAAGGGATTGTGACAGCCATCCCCCCTGAGGGGTAATTTCTCATTTTCTATCTCTCTCTTTGTCTCTCCAGTGAGCACATGCACCCAACAGCAAAAAATAAATAAAAAATTAACGATTAATCCTCACTTCAATGATGACCTCTTTCTGGTTTCCGGGTTTTTTTTTTTTTGTTTTTTTTTTAATTTATTTGATGAGAGTGAAAGACAGACAGCCAGCCTCAACTAGGTCTCATACCACGATCCATCCCCAGTCTTCCCAGTCAGCCAAGATCATGGGCACGTGAAGTACACCCGGCGTTACAGACTGACCTGGGAACCGAACCTCACATCTTCCATGGGAATCCTGCATGGCTGAGCTGTGTGCTGCTGTCTGGACTAAGGATAGTTCTTTGAGGATTTTGACCAATCCCAAAAGGGGCAGGAACTGGAAGTGCCTGGTGACCTTCAAGAAAGGCGATGGTACGTCTACACTGCTGTTAACTACAGCTTCGAGATAGCATCGGAGAACTCACGCTGGTCCCCCCAGTGCTGTGTTCTACCTACGGAGTTGGGGTGCAGCACTGAACCCACCTCCCACTTACACCTGCTACGTGACAGCTTCTGAGATACTCCCTGGGCCTCCCAAACTCATTCAGAATTACTCCCATCATCCTTTGACCTTTTCTCTCTGGCTCCTCTGCCTGAGGATGCCCTGATACCAGCGTGGAGCCACACGCTACTGACACACTGCATCATTTGCAGAGGACAAGGAAGGGCCAGGGACGGACAGGCCAGCAGATGCTCACACCCCAGAAGCCACAGGGTGACAGGGCTCATCTCCCTGGGTGAGAACTCACAGGCTCCCCAATCCCAGCCCTCTGCCTGGCATGGAAGGTGACAGCAGATGGCAGGACGCACAGTCTGGGGTCAGGGATGTTGACACGGTTAGAAGCCAGTGTGCAGGAACTCAGGTTGCTTTGGTTGGTAAGTACAAGGACTCTGACACGGGGTAGTTCTTGGGTTCCAGTCCCAGTTTCTCCATTTACTAACTGAGTGGACTTAGGAAGGTGACATAACTTCTGTCTCTTCACTCATCAAAATGGTAAAAATATGAAAGCCAGACTGATAGGGTGGTTGTGAGCATTAAATGAATTAATATGTGAAAAGTGTTTGTACATATCAGATTATCAACAGGAGAAATATCCGCCGAGGGTCAAAGGTTACTGAAAGTTTGGGATCAAACACGGACATTCTTTCAGCCTCTCTCCTTTTTTTTTTTTTTTTTTTTTTTTTTAATATTTTTAAGGTTTTTGCCAAAGGACAAAAGGGGGAGGGGGACAGAGAAATCACTTCCCAGGGGAATGGCCACACCACAATCCCTTCTTGTCCATTCTCCTCTTAAGATTTGGGGCATACATGCACACACGCCTGACATGATCTTTAAGCTTCTGGGTCCAGGAATCAAACCACCATTGACAATGTGGAAATCCAGTGCCTTAACCACCACGCCACCTGCTGGCTCCAAACCTCTCCCCTTTCTAGAAAGACCCCCAGCATGCCCGTTTTTCCACCTCTTTTCCCAACATCCTGACCTAAAGCACACCTTGCGCCATTCTCATCCACCACGTCCCTGTGCCCATTCCTCAGAACAGAACTGTGCAGCAGAGCCAGCCCAGACAACACGGCCAACCCCGTGGCTGGACAGTCTGAAGCGGGGTCATGTTCAGGAGGGCAACTCAAATGCCACGTGTCAGATTCCAGAAATCTCAATGACACGGGCCCCGGAATGAGGGGGCTGGAAAGGGGAAGGGCAAGTTGTCATGGAAGTACTCCTTTCATTCTCTTCTGAGCCAACAGAAAGAAATGAGAAACTCTGGCTTCTTCCCAACAATCTAGGCGTCGCCCTGAGCAGCAAGCTAATTGCTAAGCTACGAGAGACACAGCAAGCCCACAGGAGGTGCGCGGCCCCTTTATTGGACACACATGCAGCCCTCCCTTGGAGGGAGGCCTTTTATCACTCTCCCGAAAAAGAGAAAATATTCCAGCAGCAATAGGTCAGGGGGCAGGAGAGGGACTCGTGCCACTCCAAGAATTTGATGAGCACCCGATACCCACAGCATAAGTAAGTCCTTTAATAAATTAGAGAGCTATTCATTTAAATGGATTCTGCTGTCCCTTCGGTGCCAGTTAATCTGTAATTCAGATAGCTCAGGGATGGTTCTTCTGGGAGACAAGAGTCCAGAATATAGAATGATTTTGTCTTCCACCCCAGGGATTCCACTTGGTAAGCAGCACACACATCCCATGTGCTCACTGTCCTGTCGCTCCTCTTTCTCTATCACCTGCAGACCCCCACCCAACAGGCACAAACCTAGGACAAAATGCACACTGTCTCAGACCCATGTAAGCATGCTCCGTGCACGCCCCATACCTGCGCATGCTCCCACATGTCCCATTCTGGACACGGCTCCAGTGGCATGCACATCCACGCTAGGCAAGCAGTCCAAGGCACTTCAACCAACGTGAGCCAAGGGAGATGCCAGCACATCTGCACCCACTTTTCAGAACACCTGCCACGTCTGAGTGACAGTCACCCCTACCCTGAACTACAAGGGGAGGGGAGAAAATTAAGCCGAACTGGGCTGAACTGTGTCTCCCCACCAAAATCCATACGTTGAGTGACAACCCCCAGTATTTCAGAATCTGACTATAACTGGAGAGAGTCTTTCAAGAGTGATTAAGTTGCAATGACATCATTAGAGGGGACCCTAATCTATTAGGTCATCAAGAAAGTCATGCTTTTTTTTAATGTTTTCCTATGTAAAAATGTGTTATGGTTTTCCTGAAAACCCAATAGGATGACTGATATTCTTTTTTTTTAAGAGAGAGATTTTTGCTATAAGGCACGTGCACTCACCCAAGAGACAGAAAGTGAGAAATCACCCTTGAGAGGGGGATGTCCACACCACAATCTCTTCTCCTCCATTCTCCTCTAGGGACCTTGGGCATGTACACATACACATGTGGCATGATTTTGAAGCCAGTGGGTCTGGGACTCGAAGAGTGGTCAGTTATGTGGGAGTCCAGCAACGTAACCATTGTGCCATCTGCTGATCCTGACTGGTGCTCTTATAAAAGAGGAGACTAGGGGGTCAGAAGGTGGCAGTTTCATTCTAAGCAAATCTGTATCTACTTTAAAACGCTAGAAATGAAAGAAAAGAAAAGTCTTCACCAAATCCTTCAAAAAAAAAAGAAGAAGAAGGAGAAGGAGAAGGAGGAGAAGAAGAAGAAGAAGAAGAAGGTGGTATGACAATAAAACATGATTCTCTGCAAGGCAATCCCACAAGGGAAGGTTCCCAGTTCAAGTCTGAAGACCTCCTTGGGTATGCTGGGCACACACGCAACCTGGTGCTTGCTGAAGGCTGGGGGTGGACTTCAGCAACAGGACCCTCTTGGGGGTAACGCCCCTCTCTTTTTCTTTCTCTCCCTCTCTGTCTCTCACTCATGGATGAAATATATACATTTAAAAAAATAATAATAATAACAAAGGAAGAAGAGATGAGAGCACAGACATGCAAGACAGAAAAATGCGTGAGGACACTGAGAGAAGGCAGTCATCTGTAAGCCAAGGAAGGCGGAGGCCTTAGAAAAAAGCAAACCTGCCCACACCTTGATCTAGGCTTTGAGACTTTGGGATTGTGAGGAGATGCATGTCTGTCATTCAACCACCCTCTCTGGGATCCTCCATCATGGCCTCCCTAATAAACCAATATGGCGCACTAAGTCAGGAGGGAGGGGGTACTCCCAGTGCCACAGAGCACCATGAAGGGCGCTTAGCCTATAGCAGTGGATGCCAAGGACATCTCTGCAGACCTTCTGGTCTTAGATAGTGTACCATGCAACGGTCACGGGCATGGTAGAGAGGTTGACCAGCTAGACTACACCATCAAAGGATTTCTGCTGCTGCCACTGCATCTACAGCCTCCATGGCACATGTGAGCCCACCTCGGCATTGAAGTATGAGCACTCCCGGAGTGTTCAGGGGCCATGGGTGGAAGATGATGACTGCAGCAATGAATGGTCACACCGGTTTTGAGATGCTAAATGTGCCAGGCTTGCAGTAAGTACTTTCAACCCTATCTATGTTAGGAAAGCAGAATTATTACCCTTATTTTAGAGCTGAGGACACAGAAACTCAGAGAGACCTAAGGGAGTTGTGTTAGTGATGTGCTGGGTCACCCATTCCTGACATAGTCACTATAATAATTTAGGTTCCAGTGGGTTGTCAAAATACAGACTGCATTTGTTTTCTTCAGTGGGCAGTACTGAAAATGTCTGGTCTGTCCAGGGAGGTGCCTACTTAGTCCCCTTCAGGTCAAGAGTGGCCTCACAAGCCAAGCTGTCCTTTGACCTACCGCTACAGGCACGCCAGGAACTCCAAGCCTCTGGTGGAACTTCCCAAGGTCACAGGAATGAAGAAGTGAAACCGGCCGACAGGTCAGACACTGGGTCTAGTTCCATGTCTAGTCCATGTGTTTGATTTGGTGAGGACAGGATTAAGAACTGAATCGTAAAAATTCAATCTGGCAATGGTGTTCAAAGGTAGGGCCTTTGGGAGACGAGGATCAAAGAGGGGACCCCAAGACTGGATACTTGTGGGTGTATGGGGGACACAGATCCGCATACTCTTGCTCTGCTTGAGCTCTCGTCATGTGATGCGCCACTCTAGGACCTGCAAGAAGTAGGGA
>NW_006203464.1:185412-196055 GCF_000334495.1 Tupaia belangeri chinensis | reverse complement strand
ATGAGGAGTGATGGGGATGGGGTGGCGATTTGGTTTAGGAAGCTCAGGGAAGCCTCCTGAGGAGGGGACATCCGAGCAGAAGACTGCCGACAATGAAGAAGGTTGCCCTGAGACCACCTGAGGGAAGCGTGTCCTCCATGTGCAAAGTCCCCAATGAAACACTGAACTTGGCATGGTCAAGCAAGCAGGTCAGGAGATTAGTGTGGTTGATGGGAAATGGCTGGTAGCAGGAGAAGGGGCTGGCAGGTTGGAGAAGCAACCCCAAACCAGGTGATCTATAACCATGGGGACTACTATGACGGGAAGCCCCCAGGAACTAAGCACTGAGGAGTGGCATGAGCCAACTGTCCTTTACAAAGGGTGGCTCATGCTGTGTATAGAACAGTTTGCAGGTCAGGGGGATGAATGGAAGCAAAGAGTTCTGATCAAAAGCTATTTTGGGAGGGGCCAGCAGATGGCACAGTGGTTAAGGTACTGGACTCCCACGTGGCCAACCATGGTTTGAATCCCAGACCTGGCAACATGAAACTCATCCTAGGCGTGCGTGAGTGCATGTCCAAGATCCCAGGAGGGGAATGGAAAAGAGGTTGTGGTATGGCCATCCCCCCCCCAAGGGGTGAGCTCTCACTTTCCCTCTCACCATCTCTGTCTCTGTCTCTGTCTGTCTCTCTCTCTCTCTCGCATGTGAGTGAACGTCTCTCTCTCTCTCTCTCTCTCACATGTGAGTGAAAGCATCCTATGGCAAAAACTTTAAAAAAAAAAAAAAAAAAAGGAAGAAGAAGAAGCTATTTTGAGCCCAGACACAATGGCATGAGCTTTGTGGGCCACCGTACTATGCAGATTGAGACTACGTGGGAGGCCTTGACCATTTCTATCCTAACCTAAACGCTGGTGGCGTGTGTCTATAATCCCTGCAGCTCAAGAGGAAGACGGGAATATTGTGACATAACAAGATATTGTCTTTAAAAAAAAAAAAAAGCCATTTTGGTTGTCCAAGAAAGAAAAGATGGAAGCATGAGCCAAGTATAAGAAGTTCTTTATGCCCAGATAGATTTCTTTAACCATTGGTATCACCTTCAAATTTATGACCACTATATTCAAAAAGGTTTCTCTTTCCTTAATTTGTTTAAAACTTTTAAAATGATCTTCATTAACAGAAAAGAAGAAGAGCTGTTTTTAATTTGTTCATCCACTTCGATGTTTTCATGTACTTCTATTGATTTTTATATTGAAATATTTCTTTTCATATTGCAAAAACAGACCCCCTTGTTGAACAGCCTTCAAACCTGGCATCGAGGACGAACTTGTTTGCCAAGAAAGTGAGCTGCTCTCCCCCAACTAATAAAAAAATCAATAAGTCATTAGAGATGCCTTTATAAAGATTAAATAAATGAATACATTTAACATTTACCTGACCGTGAAATTTGTATTTGTAATAGCAAAAGAGTACGTTCAGATTGGAATGTCTAACAATATCAAATTGAACTTGGAGAACTAAGCCAGCCCTCCTGAGACCTCGCCACCAAATGAACCATCTACCTGCCTGCCCTCACCCTGTGGTCAAAAGGGACACAGAGGGGCCAGCAGGTGGCATGGTGGTTAAGGTGCTGGACTCTCACATGGTTGACCACGGTTTGAGTCCCAGACCTGGCAGCTTCCTTTCTCACTTTTACTTTCTCTCTGTTTCTCTCTGGTGAATACACATGCCCAACAGCAAATTTTAAAATAATAATAATAGCTAAAATTCAATTTAAAAAAGGTGACACAGAATGTTCACGCCTCCCTCTTCAAGATATAGGGATGGTCAACTTATGGCCACAAAGAGTACCTTGAAAGAATACCTACAGCAGGTTAGAACAGGTTGATAAAATACAGAAGCAGCCTGGGGTAGAGCAACAGTCCAAACCCATGGCAGCATGCCGGCTGGAGAGGACTCTCACTCCCCACCAGGCTAGGGCTCACTAAGCCCGTCCTTCTCACTTCCTGCTCTTCATCTGGTGCCTAGCAGGGTGGTGAACCCAGGCCAGGGCAGACGTCAGAGAGCCTGGGCTGGTTCCAGGCTTCGAGGCCTCGTGTTGGAGGCTTTCTCAGAGTCAACTGCTAGACAGTAGAGCTTAATAGCGAAGACTACAACCTTTGAGAGATTCTGAGCTGGGCTTGAGACTCGGCTCTGCCTCTTCCTTGTCGTGTGACCTGCTTCCTTTATAAGCCTCAGGTGCCCCCTCAAGTCAGTGAGAGTGACAGTAATAGTACCTCCCACAGAGGTGTGTTGAATGGATAAAAGTGTTTTACACAGCAAGGACTCCATAAATGATAACAGCTTCTGCCAGTATCTAATAGCTGCCTATTCTTTAAGCTGTTTTTAGCTGGGCATGGCTTCCCAACATAAGGACTACATTTCCCAGCACCCCTTGCAGCTATGGGCATGTGATTAATTCTGGCCAATGAGAAGTGTTATGCAGAGTAGGCCTATCTCTGCTCTCTTTCCTTCTTGCCCCTAAAATGCTGATGTGATAGCTGGAGTCCTCGTCATCAACTTAACCTAAGAAGCAATCAATGGAACACCAAGAGAGAAAGATCCTGATGATCATGGAACCAAAATAAAAGCCTTGGATGTCTACCTCCAAGCTTCTTTTTTTACTAAAGAGAAGTAAATGCTAATTATTTTAAAGCTGTTGTTATATGGCTTTTTTCTGCTACTCACCTACAAACTATTTCTATTATTAGGTCATCGGGAAAGTCATGACATATTTAAATACGTCATGACTTTCCCGATGACCCAACATAATCATTACCATGATTGTTTTCAGTATTATTTTAGTTAAAAAGGTGAGGAACCTCCCCTTGGGCTACTGAGGGTCAGCCCTGCGTTTCTCTCTCCATATGTCCTGTCTTTCAGCCTTCTCTGTGCCAAAAGCTAAAGACTTTCTACTCTCTCCCAGTTCCAGAATCCCAGGCATTTAGAACTTCTTGTTTTCTCAACATAAAGGTGTTTAGGGAAAAAGAATACCTTCCCAACTCCTTCACATATACATTTAGTGATCTGGAAGGGAAAGATCAAACTCCTTGGGCTGAAATTCAAGGCTAGGTTTTATCCCTTGGACATCGCTAAACACAGTTCATCTATACCCTGGTATATAATTACCTCATTTTTCTCCCTGCAAAGATTCATTCAAGCGAAACGTTCTAAGAGGGCCTTGTACTTACTTCACAGACGTGCACAGCCGGTGCTCCACGTATGGTAGTGATGACAATAATGATGAAGACCATGGGAATGACAATAAGGCCTGCCTGCTGAGCTCCATTTTGTTTCCCTGCCACAAACTCAGACACACGCCATAGCCAGACAGAGCTGTGGGGAGTTCTCTCAACTGTCCTGTTTTTACAGAGTTCTAATCTGTCTGGAAAGAGCGTCTGCAACTAATTGAAGTTATATGTCCCTGTAAACTCAGCCCAGATGCCACCTCTCTCAGGAGGCCTGTTTGGACAACTGCCATCCCCACTGAGTGACTGTCTGCTATGCTCCCGGAGCCCTTAGAACCCCAGTGGGTCCTCGCCTCACGGCTGGCCCACCTTCCCTGGAGTCTGAATCGTCTCGGGGCAGCTTACTCATCGTTCATATCTGTAACTAGGACTGAGCGCTGCACTTGGCCCATGGCAGGTCCCTGATCAGCATGGCATACTTCAAGTCTATCTTGGGCCTCCAATTCCTGGCACAGTATCCATCTCACATGGAGTGCTCAGTAAACACATGTGGACTGGATGGATGGAAGAAGCTCCCAGCAGCTTCTTTTCTCCTATCATGGAGTCCAAACCACCTAGAGCCCAGGAGAAACAAGTTGGACGAAAAGAGGAAGGAGCATCCCTTGCTTCTGGCTTGGTCACTGCAGTGGGTAGGACAGTGCCCCTGATCCCAGAAGAGAGATGTTCACCTGGAACTTCAGAATGTAAGCTTATTTGGTGGGGCCAGCAGGTGGCATGGTGGTTAAGGCGCTGACTCCCACGTGGCTGACGCTTTGAGTCCTAGACCCAGCATAAAACACACACCAGGAACATGTGTGCGGATGCCCAGAATCCCGAGAGGAGAAAGGAAAAGGGACTGTGCTATGGCCATCCTCCCTGGAGGGGAGGGGTGATTTCTCTTTCTGCCTCTCTGCGGAGCACATGCACCCTATGGGGGAAAAAAAAAAAAAAAAACACTTAAAAAAATTAAGAAAAGAATATGATCTTATTTGGAAATAGAGTTTTTATAGATATAATTAAGGACCAAGATGAGATCATTCTGGTCTGGCCGAAGCCCTAAAGCCAATGACAGATGTCCTTATAAGAGACGGGAAAGGACACCCAGAGACACAGAGAAGAAGGTCATGTGAAGACAAAGGGAGAGACTGGAGTTAGGCAACCACAGATCAAGTGGCATCTGGAGCCACCAGACGCTAGAAAAGACAACGTAAGATGTCCCCTGAGCCTTTAGCGGGATGTGACCCTCCTTATATCTTACTTATTTTGAATTTCTGGCCCGCAGAACTATGAGAAAATCTGTTTATTGCTTTAACTTAAGTCTAATTTTTTAAAAGAGATTTTTGCTATAGGGTATGTATGCTCACCAGAGAGTCAGAAAGCAAGAAATCGCCCCCCCACCCCCCCAGGGGGGTGGTCATGCTGCAATCCCTTCTCCTCCAATCTTCTCTTGGGATTTTGGGCAAGCACGCACACGCAACCAGTGTGAGTTTTAAGCCACTGGGTCCAGGATTTGAACTACAGTCAGCTATGTGAGAGTTCAGTGACATAACCACTATGCCATCTGCTGGTCCCTACGTCTACTGTGTTAAGCCACCCAGTCTGTGGTGACTTACAGCAGCCCCAAGAAACTGGTAATGTCACCTAGAGATGGATGACTGACTTTACTGACAATTCACCAGGACCACACATTTCCTCCCTCCAGTCTGAACTTCACACCTACACCTTCTACCTCGCCTGCTTTTGATCCTTTTATTTTTTTCCTTCAAATGCTAGCAAAGGTGCATGCAGTGTCCCATTTAACACTCCTACAGCCTCATGGGACAGGTTTTATTATTATCCTCATTTAACAGCTGAGGACACTAAGCCTCGTGGAGGTTGAGTCATGTGCTCGGTGATGCACAGCGGGGACACGTGTCAGGTCCGTCTGGCTCCCGTGTCCTTAGCTCCTATAATGTCCCAGTGCCTCTCACTATAGTGGGGCTCAGCATCAACCTCGAGAACAGCTGGATGGACCAGTTCCCTCGTGCAGTGGTTAAGGGAGCAAGGTCCCATACAGCCAACCATGCTTTGAATCCTGGCCATGGCAGCTTGAAAAACACGCCGGGATACGTGTGTGCCCCAAATGCTGATGGGATAAGACCAGTGGAGGACAAAGAACTGCAGCAAGAACAGAACCCACTGGGGGGCGCTTTGTATATCTCTCTCTCTCTTTCTCTCTCTCTCTCTGCCCCTTTCTCGCGTGCTCTCTCTCTCTGGCAATCACACATGTCCTCTGGCAATTAAAAAAAAAAAGACAGAAAGAAAAAGAAAAAGAAAGGCTAGAGATGACAGAACCCAGCTAGGATCCTTAAAGAAGGGTCAAACCTTAGTTCAAAACAGGTTTCTGAGACTGCGGCAGTGGGGTCTCTGCTGCTAAGGCCTAAGTTCCATTCCTGAGTCTATAGAACTTGTTCACTTTGGGACCCAATGCCACACACACCAACACCCCAGGCTGAAATGAAAGTCACCACTAAAACGAAAGGTCCCCGAGGGCTGAGAGGTAACAATCATAAACGAGGACGCTTCCAGACTGAGGGCTCCGCAAGTGCAAGGACTTCGCCTCGCTTTCCTTTCCATCTCCAAAGCCTGGCACACTCACGGCTGCATAACACATGCTTGATAACGGGTTTTTATGCAAAATCAAGGCACTAGGAAGACCATGGGTCTGTAACTACCCCCGCTAGAGTTCAACAGTGTCGCTGAATTGTACGGGCACTGATTCAAGCTCTGTGATCGTAGTTTCTCCACTACTGGGTCATCAGAAAAGTCGTGACATATTTTCCTATGCAAAAATACACTGTGACTTTCCTGACAACCCAATGACACAGGGAGAAGGTAGAGATCGCCTTAGCTTCTCAGCACCGATCAGCAGCCAACCTTGCTCTGAAGTCTCGTTTTCCGGGTCTGGCCCTAAACTCTGCGTGCATCCTCCTGTGTGACTGTCCCAAACCAGGGGTGAGTAGAAGTCCATAGTAATCACGGCTTCCAACTCTCCTGCAGAAAACTTTCTTTTTAGTTCTGTTTCCGGTTCAGAGGACTTTAAGATTCAAGTGAAAAGGAAGCAAGGTAGAACCCTGGGAAAACCATATGGTCCCTGCCCCCAAATCAGGTGGCTTAAGGCTCTGCCTGGTGACCAGATGGCTACTTAGGGCT
This sequence comes from Tupaia belangeri chinensis, assembly GCF_000334495.1. Lineage (NCBI taxonomy): Eukaryota > Metazoa > Chordata > Mammalia > Scandentia > Tupaiidae > Tupaia > Tupaia belangeri. Next base: position 189,620 of record NW_006203464.1, on the reverse strand, counting down.
GCCCGCTCTCTGGGGCGCCCTCCCTCCTGCCTGGAGTGCAGGGAAGGGTGTTCCAGACAGCCAGAGCTGGGCAGATCCCCCAGAATATCGCTGAAGCAGAACCTGCGCTTCTATCAGATACCATCTGGATGCCTGTCCCCTTGATTTTTATTCTCATGAATCCTCTGGGGACAAGTCCAGCTAGATCCTTGATTAGCCAAGTTCCTATTGGAAAAAAATTCTCTTTGGAACTGATCCCCATCTTATTTATGAAAACCTCTCTTGTCTACCAACAGGTCAGAAATCTTAACTCGACAGAGGGTCTATACTCCAACTCCTATCGGAAACTCTCAAACGAGTGGGATTTAGAATCTCGCGAATTTCTCTGGGGTTCCCCTTGCCTGATTCTGTTCAAATCACATGAATCACACCATCCTAATTCTCATCATACAGAGAGAGAGAGACCCTGAATGAGAGAGGGACGCTGACTTCACCGAAATGGCGTACTGTCAGGGCTGAGCCCTGAAAAGTGCACCTGGGCCCTTAGGACATGTTAGATAATGCCACAGCCACTAAGTCACATGCAGGGAGTAAAACCCCGGAGATAAAAGCAGAAACTACCTGGGATTTCTCTCCCCTGGGGAGGGAAAACTGCAGCTCGGTGTTTTGGCATAATGTACTTTAACATCAAACTCCTAGAAGGTAAAGACCCCACTGACCTCACCATTCCTGTGCTCTATGGTCCCCAGCCCACCCCAGAACAAGGGGAAGATATACAGTGGGTACCCCAGACACGCAGAGAGAATGATGGGCAGGTGGCCATTAAAGATAAGTTCCCCTTCCATGACAAAGGTCATCATTCCTTTTCATGTGGGAAAGGAGGATAGGAAATGAAGATGGGACCATTTTTAGGGATAATAAGTCAAAGGGGGTACATTTTGATCCAAGGGAAGATCTGGAATGTGTTCAGCTCCCGTTGAGCCAAACACTCTACAGTAATTACCTATGGTTTCCATGTATTTATTTCTGGTATCTATTTAGAAAGAGTACCTACCATTTTATGTACCCCCTTCTCATTCAGTCAATTCAAGAAACAACTGAATGCCCATGAGAGAGAGACACAGTCCTCCTTCCTAAACAGGGACCCCCCCCCTTTGCCCATATCCTATGCCCGTGGATGGAAAACCCTACAGGCAAACCACAGAGCCAGGAACATTTGTCCCACAGAGCTACAAAGTCTTCCCAGCAGCCTCCTGGCTAGAGTCCGAGCCATCAACCTAACCCATGAAGCAACCAGACAAAGACAGTGAAGCCTTCTGTCCCTCTCTTCCCTGGGAGGAAGACAGAGACCAGAGAGGGGACAGGAAGCTCATGAGAGCAGCTGCCTGTCCCCAGTTCACCCCAGCTGTCCCTCTCTGGTTAAGGAGAAGCAGAGCTTTGGCCAATTCCATGTCTCATCACAACAGAGTCACGAACCTCAAAGAGAGAAGAGGTGCCACCTGGAGATGGATTTGTCTCTCGGCGGTCATGACACTGCGCTGCAACCTCCTGACGTATGTCTCCTACTCTTGCACAGGCAGCCAGCCTAACTGGTTCTTCTCCCATGTGGGGTCATAACACCCCTCCTTGAATGACCTCAAAGACTGGAGCCTGGATTTTACTCCGTGGGCTGGCTGGAAGGGCCTGATCCTCACTCCCATTTCCAATAAGCTCCCTGTCACCAACGCTCCACTTGGCTTTCCACAGTCCTGTGTCCTTTTTTTTTTGAGAGATTTTTGCTATAGGGCACATGTGCTCCCAGAAAGACAGAGAGAGACAGAGACAGAAAGCAAGAAATCACTTCCCAAGGGGGATGGCCACACTGCAATCCTTTCTCCAAGAGGACTTGGGATTTTAAGCGTGCACACATATCCACCTAGCATGAGTTTCAAGTCACCAGGTCCAACACTCAAACCATATTTGGCCACATGGGAGTCCAGAGCCTTAACCACTACGCCACCTGCTGGCCCTTCCCTGTGTCGTATTAAAAGGCCACATTCTGCCAGATCTGGTTTCGTCATGCCCTCACTCCACTCCCAGTCCCACCCAGGCAACCCTCGGCTAATCACACTCACTCATTCAGCCCAGTAATGCCACGTGACTTCCAGAAGTTAGCAGTTTCCGCCTCCACATTCCAGACCTTCCCTTGGATCAGTTCCATTGAACATGCGATGCTGAAGGACTCAGCCCCGTTCAGCATAGCCCTTCAGAGTTGTATAGACTCCCACACGGCGTTTTCATTTCACTTCCTCCATATTATTCCGCTATCTGTGAAGTCTATGTATTTATCTGTAGAGCCTCCCATTGAGCCGAACGCGCTACAATAATTATCTATGGTGTCCGTGTATTTATCTCTGGTATCTATTTAGATAGAGCATGTACCGTCCCTCCTGGATCTATTTTCATGTCTCTCTCTGTCTATAGTATTTATCTCTATTTTAACACGACTGTCTTTTTTTTTTTTAACCCTCAAACTGGGACAGTTCCCAGGGGGACGGGTTTTGCCTGCAGTTAAAAGCACGATGTGATTCGACACGTGCTCGGCAGCTAAATTCGCAGTGGGTCAGAGCAGCAGTGCTTGTTCAGCAGAAAGGCACGGACTTGGCAAAGTCAAGATGGCGGGGTGGATGGTGGGAGGGGAGGGTGGGTGTCTAGAGACCCTCTTTAAGTGAGTCCACCCGTGAAAGAGGAAGGTGGAAAAGAAGAGGGCAAGGTTGGGAAAATCCGGAGGCACATGCTGGGTTCAAATCCCAACTCTACCTCATAATTAAGCTCTCAGTCCCCATTTTCTCTCCTGTAAGACTCCGACAAGTCCCTAACTCACAAGATTGGGGTCAAGGTTAAGCATGATATACATGAAAAGCACTGAATGCAGGGCTTGATGTTGAATACATTCTCATGAATGAAAACTGCTCTCACAATTTTTTTTCTTTTGAGAAGTTTTTGCTATAGGGCATGTGGGCTCACCAGAGACACAGAAAGTGAGAAACCATCCCCCCTCCTGGGGAGGATGGCCACGCCACAATCCCTTCTCCTCCATTCTCCTCTCGGGATCGTGGGCACGCACGCACATGTGCCTGGTGTGCGTTTAAGCCACTGGGTCTGGGACTCGAACCGTGGTCGACTACGTGGGAGTCCAGTGACATAGCCATTACGCCAACTGCTGGCTTCTCTTACCATTATTATTATCCCATGTTGTTAATGTACAGTTGGTTTTGTAGAGCCCACATCTTACTGTGACTATCTTAGGATAGAGACTTATTGAAATGTAAATTCCTATCTTAAAAATAGAGTAGATAACCAACAAATGTTTAATCAATGAATACACCTACCTAGACTCTTTTCTTGAATGATACAAGAGAGGAAAAGTGACGTTTAGAAGGAAGAATACTTCGAGTATTAGCACAAGGCAGTCCCAAGCTCAATAAAGTCTGGGAAATAATTAACTAAGTTACAAAGCTGAGCTATGGGGCTTTAAAGGGATAGTCAAGGCCTGGAACATCTGCCAGGGGGGTCAATGAGAGCTGAAACAAAGACCTGCCAAAAAGCAGTAAGGTCTGGGGTCTGAACACAAGACCTACAGTGAGCATGCCTAATCGGGGTCTATGGCTGTCGTGCTCAGCAACTCAAGACCAGAAAAAAAGAATCTTCTGGTGAGGCGAACAAGGTATGGGCAGGGACCAGCAGTTGGCGTAATGGCTATGTCGCTGGACTCCCATGTAGTCGACCACAGTTCGAGACCCGGACCCGGTGGCTTAAACTCACATCAGGTGCCTGTGTGTGCGTGTCCAAGATCCCGAGAGGAGAATGGAGGAGGAGGGATTGCAGTGTGGCCATCCTCCCGGGGGGTGATTTCTCACTTTCTGTCTCTCGGTCTTTCTGGCAAGTGCATGCACCCTATAGCAAAAACCTCTCAGCCCCCAAACAAGCAAACAAAGTATGGGCAGAGGAAGAAGATGGAAAGAGTTGACAGAGTCTAGTACTCTAGGCAGGCACCACGGAATGGCTAATACACAGGATTGGCCCGGATAAGGAAGAAAATGAAGCACCTAAGGGCCCAGAGGTCAGAGAAATGAACAGACTGGAGGTCAAGGCAGGGCATGAAGAGAAGAAAAAAAGGAGAAGGCGTAGAAAGGCCTGGATACTAGAGCAAATCTGAACCACAGCAAGCCACAGAGTGGCTTGTAAGG